>NW_026740411.1:0-9000 GCF_022355385.1 Mustela nigripes | reverse complement strand
AAACCATAAGTGACTCTTAATCTCACAAAACAAGCTGAGGGTTGCTAGGGGGAGGGGGCTTGGGAGAAGAGGGTGGGATTATGGACATTGGGGAGGGTATGTGCTTTGGTGAGTGCTGTGAAGTGTGTAAACCTGGTGATTCACGGACCTGTACCCCTGGGGATAAAAATATATGTTTATAAAAAAATAAAAAAATTATATAAAAAAAAAAGAACTTGAGGGCTGGCTGAGCACTCTCCGCAGACTAGGGGATATTCTTCACTGATATGGCACCCTCCCTATACCAGCCAACATGTATTTGAGATGGCTCCAAGTTTCTGCAGAACAGAATTTTTCAACAGATCCATCCAATATAGATTCATTCCCATGTGTTAAATCTGCAGCGGGTTCCTCTTGATTACACATCTCTGTTTGGAAACACTTCTATCGGAAGCCCCCCAAGTTGTACCTTCAGCCTTGTGGTCTCCCTGGACTTGTTTTTCATGGGAAGGCTAGGGCATTCTCTTGTGGCTTCAACAAATATGTGCTCCAAGGCTCTTCTCTGGAGGATCCTTGGTTTTGGGTGCTGGTTGCATTCTGCAGGGACTTTTTTTTTTTTTTTTTTTTGACAGTTGGGACTTGTTGCATAGAACCTTCCATATGCTACCAACCATGGATTTGATCTCACCACTCTCTTCTGAAAACCAGGAGGGAGTGGAGTTTTTCTTCTTCCAATGTGTTACTGGACTTAAAGGACCAGTGGTTTCCTTATGGTTCCAGAGGTACACTGGAAAATGCTTCTAACTTCAGAATACTTGTAAATCCCTAAATGCTGTATATTCCACAGATTCGTTCTAAATGCGAAGGACAGGAGAGCTTTCCTGTGGCTTCAGAACACACAAGCTGCTGGAAGACTTGTCCCTTGGTGAGAGCTGTTGCTCTTTCCAGGTTAAAGACTTGATACACTTTGAGCTCCACGTAACCGACATAACTCCTTCCCTAGACAAACACCCAGAGGCACGGCATTGCATTTATCTTCTGGAAGCAAAATTTCATTGAGAATGCCATTCTCCACAAGCTCATATCTAAAGCAAAATGGGTGCCAGTATTCTAATGATTCCCCTGTGCCTTGCAAAAGGCTTCTATTTAAGGAAGCAGGGATTCTTTTTTTTTTTTTAAGATTTTATTTATTTATTTGACAGAGAGAGATTACAAGTAGGCAGAGAGGCAAGCAGAGAGAGAGGAGGAAGCAGGATCCCTGCTGAGCAGAGAGCCCGATGTGGGACTCCATCCCAGGACCCTGAGATCATGACCTGAGCCAAAGGCAGCAGCTTAACCCAGGCGCCCGCAAGCAGAGATTCTTTGAATGCTCTTTTTTCACATATCTCATTCTCAGAGAAAAGGCAAGGGCACTTTTGTGTAGTTTATTCATGCACCCATTAAGAAGCTTCTCCCTGGAAGTATCCTGCCTTTGGCTGAGAAGTCCACTCTCCACAGTGTTGTTTCCACCAGTCAGGGGCAAAGCTCCCTACCTATAGTGCTACAACTACATTGGATAGCTTTCTGTTTTCCAGGAACTGGAACTCAGTCTGAATTCCATTCTGCAGAGACTTATTTCTCAGAATTAAAGCATTGCCATGTTCCTCATGATGCCACATGCATACTGAGAAATGCTTCTTTCCTCATACCAGAAGGTATCACTTAAACCTTTTGTTATTCACAGGATTGTTTCTCAGAGAGAAGGGTAGAGCACTTGCCTGTTGCTGAAACACATACATGTTGTAATGGCTTCTCCCTGATAGCATGTTGTTGTCTGCAGAACATTGCATTCATATGGAAGGTGCCATGGCCCATCCATGTGGAAATGAGTTTGTGGAGAACGCATTCTTCATTGACCTCCAAGAATCTTCAAAAGAGAAGCCAGTCTGGTGTGCATCTGTGGAAACAAATACCTTCACCTTCCTGTGAGCAGGAAGGTGTACAGGACAAAGCATTCTAGTATTCTTCTTCTTAAAGATTGAAGAATTTTCAAAGGCACATGGGGGACTCTTTGGGACGCCCACCCTGTTTTAACTCTGAGACACTGGTCCATGAGAAAAGGGTGCCTGAACTCCTTCTGGTTCCAGAAGACAGAAGACAGATGAAATTGAGGTGTGGTAATGGAGGGAATGTGCCATGTCTGTGATGCTTTGTCAAAAGTCTGTGGAGAAGTCAATGTTCACTGAGAACATTTCTGGAAGTGGGAAGACTTCAAGCATGTAGGTGCTTAAGAAATGGGAAAGTGCCCTAACCTTCCCTGTGAGAAAGAAGTCTGTGTGGCAAACAGCCTTCAAGGAACCTCTGCTTCCTGGAATGGAAATGTTCTCAGGTAGAGTCAGGAGGAAACTGGTACTGATTTCACTATGAAATCAGAGAAGAAATGGGTGCCAAGGGAACCTCAACAGACTTGTGAATGGAACTCTCAATGATTTCTGTTTTCTAGAGGGGAGATTGAGATGAAATCCTTTGTGTGTTAAGATATGGAAGATGTTAGGTTGCTGACACGTAGAAATAAGTCTGTGGGGAAAGCTGCTTCCCACATACAGCAAGTCTCCTCAATTAAGAACCTTGGAGCATGGAGGTGTTTCAGCAGCAGGAATGGGCCCTATCTTCCCCCCTGCAAAAGAAGTCTTAGGAGGGTACAATGCTTAGGGAAAAGCTTTCCTCCTCAAGATAAGTGGGTTTTGCAATGAACAGGTGGAATCCTGAAAATACCACTGCATCTTGATCTCTGAAACACAAGTCCCTGCAGAGAAGGGAGATATCCATTAATTCTTCTTTCAAAAGGTGAGAGCCATATCTAATACCCTTGAACTGGAATGCAGAAGATTCTGAGTCCCAGAAGTGCAGAAACCAGTCTGAAGAGAATGCACCTTTGAGCAAACAATGAGAAACTTCAATTGAGAGCCTTCTGCCTTATCCGTGTGCAAGAATCAGGAAAGTGCCCTATCCTTCCCTCTGAGAAAGTAGTCAGCAGAGAAAACATTATTCAATTCAACTCTGACATCCTGATGACAGAGCGGTTTTCAAATAGCTGTATGGAATCACGAGGAACCTGCAACCCTTGAACCTCTGAGAAAACAAATCTCCAAGGGATGGAATTCTCAATGTATACTTGTTGCAAATGGAGAGGCTATATCAAGTATGAATCTGGTAGGATAGGACAGGTGCCATTTCCCTAAAGCATGGAAACAAGTCTCTGGAGCACAGAACATTGAGGGAACAAAATATCTTTTAAGGGGAAGCCTTACTGCATGTATGTGTTGAAGCAACTGGCAAGTGTCTGCCCCTTCCCTGTGAGAACAAGCCTAGGTAGAATAAAACATTCCAGTCATGTCTTGTTCTCTGGAGGGAAGTGGCTTTCTATTTCTTTCTTTCTTTTCTTTTCTTTTTCTTTTTTTTTTTTATTGTATTATGTGGTCAACTAAAATACATCCTTGGTATGGATGGTTTATTTTTATTGTGTTATGTGGTCACCTAAAATACCCCTTTGGTACCTTGTTCTAAGACTCCTTGAGAATCTACAATATCTGGTAGATTTGAGCATTTTTAAGTGCACGTCTGGAATCCTGAGGTAAATAGCAAAGACTTAACTCTGAGAAAGGAGTCTATGGAGTACAGAATTTGCAACCCTTTCTGGTTCCCAGAAGACAGAGGGTATGTTCAAATATGGAGGGGGCCGTGTCCATGATGTGTAGAAGTAATTCTGTGGTGAGGGTATCTTTATTCAAACCATAGGATCCTCCATGAAGATGCATTGGCATGTATGCATTTAAGGAATGTGGACATGGCCTATCCAATGGTGAGAGAAAGAAGTCTGTGGAGAACAGAATGTTCAAGTCACCTACTTCTTTCCTAACATTGAAACATTATCACCTGGAGGTGTGGAATCATGGGCAAACCACCTGACCTTTGACTCTAAGCACCTAGTTTGGAAGGAGGGAATTATCCAACTATTCTTGTTTTCAGAAGATAGAGGCAGTATCAAATGTATTTATGGTAATATATGGAAGGTGCAATAGCCCATCTGAGGGGAAACAACTCTGTATGGAGCACATTCTTCACTGACCTCCATGAATCTTCAAAGAAGAAGCCAATCTGGTTTCTGTCTGTGAAAAGATATACCTTCTCCTTCGTGTGAGTGGGAGGGTGTGCAGGAAAAATGGTCCAGAGGTCTCTTCATTCCTGAAGAGAGAAGCATTTTCAAAGGCACATGGGGGGGGATCCTCAGGAGGCCCACCCCACTTTAATTCTGAGAAACAGTTCCACGGAAAATGAATGCCTAGACTACTTCTGCTTTCAGATGACAGAAGACTGATCAAATCTAGGTGTGGTAATCAAGGGAATGTGACATGTCTGTGATGATTAGGCAAATGTCTGCGGAGAAGACAATGTTCAGTGAGTGTTTCTGCAAGTGGGAAGCTTTAAAGTATGTAAGTGCTTAAGAAACAGGAAAGTGCTGTGACTTTACCTGTAACAATGAAGTCTGTGTGCCAAACAGCCTTCAAGGAACCTCTACTTCCTGAAATGGAAACATTTTCCAAGGCTTGGGTAGAGTCAAGAGGAACCTAGTGCTGATTTCATTGTTAGAGATGAATCAGGGTTGGAGGGAATTCTCCACACACGCTGGCTTCCAGAGGAGAGATGCCCTCTTGGAGATGTGCATGATAGGGAAGGTGCCATGCACCTCAAGGGCAGAAAGAAGTGTGTGGAGAATGAAACTTTGAGTGAACAAGGAACATCAAGCCAGAAGCCCTCCTGCATTTGTGTTTGCAATCACGGAAACATTCCCTATTCATCCCTCTGAGCAAGCATGTGTGGAGAATACAGCATTGAACTAATCCCTTGGTGAAAATAGAAGCCTTTTTTCAATTCACATGCAGAATCATGAGGAAAACACCGTTCTCCGAACTCAAGACACAAGTTTTAGGAAGGAACACCCAACTACCTTTTTAATGTCAGAAAGAGACATGATATCCAATCCAAGGGTGGTAAATTATGGAAGGACTGTTATTCCAAAATTGCAGAAGCAAGTCCCTGCAGAAGGAAATGTTCACCCAATAATAAGATTCCTCATGGGAGAAGCCCTCAGGTATGTATGTCTTGATGCTACAGGAAAGTGTGCCCTCCTCCAGCCCTTGAATCAAGTCTGGGTATATCACAACACTTCAGGAACATTATGATTACTGCAGACAGAAGCATTTTTCCAATGGACATGTGCAATCTAGAGGGAAAGGCTGCAGATGGAATACCAAGAAACAAGTCCATGGAGAATGAAATGGTCAAATATTGCTTGTTACCAGAATATAGAGACAATGCCCAGTGTCTGTGTGAGTGGATACAGAAGGGGTCATGGTCCTTGGCAATAGATCCCCATCCTTGGAGAGTGCTACCCATAGCCAACAAGTTCCTCAGCAGAGAATCTTATGAGCATGCATGTGTATCTGGAGCAGGAACCAACGCTATTCTTCCCTCTGAGAAAGTGTTCTGTGGAGAACCTCATGTCAGGTGACATTGTGCTCCTTGAAGAAGAAATGTTTCTTAATGCGAAGTGTGGATGAAGAGGAAATGAGTGCTGAGGGAACCTCGACAGTCTTCACTGTGGTGGATGGAACTCTCAACAAATTCTGTTTTCTAGAGGGGAGATCGAGAGCAAATCCTTGTGTGCTATGATACAGAAGATGTCAGGTCCCTGATATGTAGAAATAAGTCTATGGGTAATTCCACTTTCAGTAAATAACCAATCTCCCCTAAAGGGAGGAATATTGGAATATGGAGATGTTTCAGCTTTGGGAATGGGCCTTATCTTTCCCACTGCAAAACAATTCTGAGGCAGGCACAGTGTGTAGGGAACAGCTTTCCTCCTGAAGATAGGTGGGTTTTGCAATGGATGGGTGGCATCCTGAGGATACCACCATGGCTGGATCTCTGAAACATAGGTCTGTGAAGAAAGGAACTCTCAAGTAATTCTGTCAGCAGAGACAGACCATATCTAATACCTGTGATCTGCTATATGGAAGGCTCTGAGTGCCTGTGCAGAAACCAGTCTGAGGAGTTGCAACTTCGAGCATACAACAAGAAATGTCAGTGGAGAGCCTTCTGCCTTGTATGTGTGTCAAGAAGCAACGTTGAGTAAACAAGTGACATCAAGGCAGAAGTCATCCAGTATGTCTTATTTAAGCACCAGGAAAATTACCCTCTCTCTCCCTCTGAGAGTACATCTGAGGAGTACATTCATTGAAGCAGTCACTTGCATGGTGAAGGTAGAAGGTAGAAGCCTTTCCCATTGAAGAGTCATGAGGATACCACCATTATTTTAACTCTAGACACAAGTTTAAGAAGGAACACTCACTACCTTCTTGATTCCAGAAGAGAGCCACGACATCCAATCCAAGTGCAGTAGCCTACAGATGATTCCATATTCGGAATGCACAGAAACAAGTCTGTGCAGAAGGCAATGTTCAGCCAATAAGAAGTTTCATCAAGGGAGAAGCCCTCGACAACATATATTTCAAAGCAAAAGGAAGACATCCTATCCTTCCAATGAAAACAGGTCTAGGGAGACCACAAAACTTCAGGAACATCTTGATCTGTGAGGTCTGTGGAGAACCAGACATGAATATGTCTGGTTTGAGAACCAAATCTCACGTGACATGTTGTTCCTCAAAGAAGAAGTGTCTTTCAAATGGACATGTGGGAGAAGAGGAAATTAGTGCAGAGGTAGCCCAATCAAACTCCTATGTGGAGAATGGGACTCTCAACAAATTCTAGGTTCCAGAGGAATGTTTCAGCATAACAGAATTCATTGTTTTTGCATCACAACCAGTGCTCCATGCAATACATGCCCTCCTCAATATCCTCTACCTGGCCCCCCCAACCTCCCAACCTTCACCCCTCAGGTTGTTTTTCAGAGTCCATAGTCTCTCATGGTTCACATCCCCTTCCAATTTCCCTCAACTCCCATCTCCTCTCCATCTCCCAATGTCCTCCATGTTATTTGTTATGCTCCACAAATAGGTGAAACCATATGATACTTGACTCTCTCTGCTTGACTTATTTCACTCAGCATATTCTCTTCCAGTCCCGCCCATGTTGCTACAAAAGTTGGATATTTATCCTTTCTGATGGAGGCTTAATACTCCATTGTACATGGACCACATCTTCCTTATCCATTCATCCGTTGAAGGGCATCTTGGTTCTCTCCACAGTTTGGTGACCATGGCCATTGCTGCTATAAACATTGGGGTACAGATGGCCCTTCTTTTCACTACATCTGTACCTTTGGGGTAAAACCCCAGTAGTGCAATTGCAGGGTCATAGGGAAGCTATATTTTTAATTTTGTGAGGAATCTCCACACTGTTCTCTAAAGAGGCTGCACCAACTTTCATTCCCACCAACAGTGTAAGAGGGCTCCCCTTTCTCCACATTCTCTCCAAAACATGTGGTTTCCTGTCTTGCTAATTTTGGCCATTCTAACTGGTATAAGGTGATATCTCAATGTGGTTTTAATTTGAATTTCCCTGGTGGCTGGTGATGATGAACATTTTTTCCAGAGGAGAGACCTAGAGCAAAACTGTGCCTGCTAATGGTAGGGAAGGTGCCATGTCCCTGACACGTAAAAAGAAGTCTGTGGCACATGCCACTTTCAGCAAACAAGTCTCCTCAATGGAGGGACCTGGGAGTATGTATGTGCTCAAGCAATGGTTATATGGGCCCTTCTTTCCCCCAGAGAAAGAATTATTCAGAGGGCACAAGGTATAAGGAATAACTTTCCTCTGGGGGATAGGCAGGTTTTCCAATGGATGTGTGGAATCATGAGGATGTTGTTGATCCACTGCCATGGGTTCTCTGAGAGACAAGTCTGTAAAGAATGGAAGAATGGAAGAAGAATGGAAGTCTCAACTAATTTTCCTTTCCAGCAGATGCAGGCCATATTGAATACATGTGCACTTGTATAGAGAAGGTTCCAAGACTCTAAAGGGCAGAAAGAAGTCTGTGAGAGGGGAGACAAGATGGCGGGGAAGTAGGAGGAGGTGCCCTTTCAACCTGTACCCTAAAGTGAGCTGATTACCTTCCAAAGAACTCAGATCACCCATGAAATCAGCCTGAGATCAGAATTATACACGTCTGGATCTCTACCAGAGCAGAAGACACCAGGGGGCAGGTAAAGTGGAGTGGGAAATTTGGACTGATATCAGAAGATAAACAAAAGGGGGAGGGAGTCACCAGAGGAGACCCATTGGAAAGTAATATCCCAATAGGAGAGTGCCCTACCCCTGGGGACCAGCATTAACTTGGGAGTCTGGTAGAAAGCACTCAAAAAGAGCAAAGGATCATTGGAGGGGGGATGTGGGAATCAGGGTGTTAGGGACAGGGACTTAAGTCCCCAGACCCAGGACAGCCACCCCGGGCATGGAGCCAGAGAAGTGCAGCAGAGAAACCAGGTCTTGGTCCCTGAAACAACAGCGCCCCTGAGAGCACGTGGGACCTGGCTCCCGTGAGGGGCTGGGAGCCTCACCAGCCAACGAAGCACAGCCTTTTTGCAGTCTCCACGTGAGTGCCCTGCCATGCCATCAGAGTCCGAGTCGTGCCCTGCGCTGCCCTTCCCTGAGAGAATTGCGCATAGGCACCAGCCCGGTGCTCTCTAACCTGGAAAGACCAGGCACTCCCAGCCTGGGCCAGCAGGAAAATCTCAGTGTGCAATCACTGCTTGGAAACTCTCCAGCAGTCTGGAGCCACCCAGACAGCCTCTGCTGCCGTGATTTTGGGTACAAACAAAAAATCCTGCATCCCCAGGGACTGTGACTGGGAACCTGCTTTGCCAGCACCCAAGGGAGGATTCATATGGGCTGGAATGAGGCTTCTCTCTGAGAGGGAGGTCAGGGTGCAGTTTGCTTTCCTCTAAACCTACAAAAACGATCAAAAGCAGTCAAGGCGAGAGAGAAAAACAAAAGTGAACAAATATAAAAACCTCCAGAGAA
>NW_026740410.1:0-9005 GCF_022355385.1 Mustela nigripes | reverse complement strand
TATGATAGTTGTCTTTCTCTGCTTGACTTATTTCGCTAAGCATGATATGCTCTAGTTCCATCCATGTTGTCGCAAATGGCCTAGATGTCCATCAACAGATGAATGGACCATTTCCAATTTTTTAACAACTTCCATTTTTCTAAAATCTACATGGATAAAAAATGCTAAACAACTATTTTATAGAATTAACAGTTTCATATTATCTGGATCTAAAATGTTATAAAAATCATTTGTTTATTGGTCTTAAATAATTAAATAATTATTTAGTTTATATAATTAAATAATTATAAAATTATTTTTATATAAATTTATATAATTTATATAAATTTACCTGTTAATTTTCTCTAAGCACAAGAAGCAATAATGAACATATTCTCCAGAATTGTTTTTTATAAAACTTAAAAAATAATATTTTGACTATAAATGCATGATGGATGTGTTTTGCACAACTCCCTTAAGTCTAACTCCCTTAAGTCTAAACTCTTCCTCTCTCCCTCCCTCGCATCCTTCTTTCTTTCCTTCTTTCCTTTCCTGCCTCCTTCTCTCCTTCCCTCCTTCCCTCCTTCTTTGCCAGTGATAGTTTAGGAAGAGGTGGAATATTCCAAAGAGACTGAACACATTAGAAATTCTGTGATCTATTTCAACTACAAAGTCTGAATATTTGAAATATGTAATTTGAAAACTAAATTCTAAAATGTTTTAAGCATCATCTCTAATGCTTTTAAAGTATATTTCTTAACACCTAACCAAGGAATATTATGTCTTATTTGTATAGCTTGAAGTCTGTATTCAGCAAGTATTTTGTTTTCCGCACATGACAAGTGGATAGAATAACTTCATAATGATTTATTGATAATAATTGGGAAGGTTTTACATCTTTGTATTGATGTTTTTAAATCTTAAAGTATGAATTAATTAGACTGGAAGATCTATTCTTACAAAAATGAACTGCTACAAAATTAGAACATTGACATCTTGCTGATTCAGAGATAATATAATGTTTCTCCTGAATAAACATTTTGTATCAGGGGCAGAGTTCTTAAAATTAATGGATTCTTCATTATGTCTCTCTCTCTACACAAGTAACTGTAGTGGTAAGAATCTGAGGGATATTCTGCAAACAATATATTCAAAAAGGAAAGCAATATATTCAGTATTCATAAAACAAAATTAAAACTACATCAAAATTGGGGCACCTGTGTGGCTCAGTGGGTTAAAGCCTCTGCCTTCGGCTCAGGTCATGATCTCAGAGTCCTGGGATCGAGCCCCACATTGGGCTCTCTGCTCAGCAGGGAGCCTGCTTCCTCCTCTCTCTCTGCCTGCCTCTCTGCCTACTTGTAGTCTCTGTCTATCAAATAAATAAATAAAATCTTTAAAAAATTAAAAAAAAACTACATCAAAATTCCCAGAAATCTTCTATTTGGAGATGAAATAAATGCTTTTGAGTTGGCTTTAAGGAAGATTGACTATGAAGACAGGTTGCATGGTCTATGGTTTGTAATGTTGCTGTACAGTAGATTGAAGTTTCAAAATAACATTACTCTTCTTTAAAGAGATGGACACAGTGAATTAGGTGTTGCTTGCAGCAGTGAGGATCAAATGCAAAAAGAATCATACTTCATCGGACCTAGTCAGCACCAGGAAAATAAATAGAAATATAAGAGGTATGCAGGCAATGATTCATTTTGATAATCTGGCCCAAGAGAGACACATAGAGACAGCACACAGATCTAAGCTTCTACTGAAAGACAAATAGGACACAGAGGGTGGGAATTGGGATGACAGTATAGCAGAGGTCACATTGATTTTCAGCAGCAGTTTTCACACAGATGAGATGACCCTGGACTCTATTTGGCCCATTGTTCATATCCTACCTGTCTCACAAGCAATAAATTTCCTAGACCTAGAAAAGGGCAGTAAAGAAGAAGGATTCTACTTATGACTTCTTATGATTAAGTTTCCATGCTAACCAAACATGCTTTTTCAGACCAAGGTCACATTTCATGTTAAAGTCCATAATAGCCAAAATCTAGTTGAAGTGTATTATGTTTTGGTGTAAATGAGTGAAAAGTGTCAAACCATTTTTCATTTTTTTCTGATTTTAAATTACATGCTACCAAAAATGTGTAATAAATGCATTAGAAATCTATTTCAATTTTGTAATAGTTCTTCACATCTGAATGACATTGACATTCTGCTTAGAGTTTAAAAACATTCATTGTTATGTAGGAACTTATTTGGGAGGCTTGAGAAATCCTACTCCACAATGAAATTAAATATGGACAAGTACTAGAACCACTGACTGTCAGTTAAACAAGAGCATCTATTTGTAAGTCAGGGAGAAAGGGCTTTGACTGAGCACTTTGATTTAAAAGGCTAGTGTTCAAAATGTGTATATTAAAATCTTTATCAACACATATGATGCAATGGTATAAACTAAAAAATAAAGATAAGACAACTGCTATGTAGCTGAGGACATGAGTAACCTCTTCATTTACTGAAGCACAGTAGAAACTGATTTTACTGAGCCTGTTTGTTAAACTTACTATACTTTGTAATAGCACTTTGGAATCCATTTGCAGAACAAATTCTTATTTTTAATTTCTTCCTTAAGGCCCAGATGAATAGATGTAAAAGTTGACAAGAAATTTATTTTTATAAAAAGATAAACATATGGTAAATGCTCAGGATGAAAAAGTCCTCCTAAAAATTAATATCAGGACTGCTAGAGATTTTCTGTATTAATGTAATGCTTATTTTTCCACTTTTTCATGGAGTTTAGTCTTTCCTCTTTCCTCTGCGCTTTGAGGATTATAATACATGATTAGAAAGTGAACACCACTGACTCACTCAGCATTGAGAAAATGCAGCCACCTGTCATCAGGTCATCAGTTTTTATTCTTTAATGAATAAATTGTATTTCACTATTTAATTTGAGTGCTTTCCCCTAAATGCAGCTGCTCAAGAGTTTCTTTTCTTGGTGCCATCAGTATTACATTTGGCACAAGCATGACACCTGCTTCCATCTTCCAGATGAGGAACAATAACAATAACAAAAATGACCAACTGCTGTGTAATGATGTGACTTGCATGAATATAAGGAAGTATTCATGGTCTTAGTTGAACTATGATTCAAATATTACCCTTACCAAATGTTGAAAGGAAAAACTTGATCCCCAAATTGTTACATTTTTTTAGGGAGACGAAAAAATAAATAATGCTGACAAATGAAAACTGAAAACTGGTAGCAAAAGGATGAAGAGTCATCAACCTGAGAAGGTGAGATACAATACTTCTAAAACTAGTATGGCACTGTTTTATTCTGGATCCTTAGATTACCAATTTGGCATAACAGGTTCCTTTATATATTATGAATTAGAAAAAAGTCATCTTTCAGAAAAAATATTATGCTGATAACAAATATATCCAGTGAAGGGTTAGAAGTATGATACCCAGTCCTTGTTGTTAAGGAGCTGACACATCTTGAAGAAAAGGAAACAAGTTATAGAAGTGAACAATTAAGTGTGAAATCATGTGACAAATGTTAAGTGCTTCTCAAAAGAGAGATCACTGCAGTCTGGAGTAAGCATTTAAACTAATCCATTTACTCTAGCTGAAAAGTCTTCCTACTGTCATTAAATTAAATCCCATGGATTTTCTGCAATATATCAGTATAGCAACAAGGTTCCTTTCTCATACTAGCATTGAAAAACCTGGGTTAAACAATGATAAACATTTTTAATTAAAACAAGGTTAAGCAGATAAATTATAAGGTATTTGAGTGAAATTTGAATTTCAGATAAACACTAAATTACTTTTCAATGTAAGTATGTCCAAAATACTCCATAGGACATAGTTATACTAAAAACATAATTTGTTGTTGGGGCTCCTGGGTGGCCCAGGCAGTTTCAGCTCAGGCCACGATCTCAGGGTTGTGAGGTGGAGCCCCATGTCAGGTTGTTCATTCAGTTGGGAATCTGCTTCAGATTCTCTTTCTCCCTCTCCATCTGCCTCTAAACCCCCATGCATGTGCATGCTCTCTCTCTCAAATAAATAAATAAATATTTAAAATGATAATAATAATTTGTTGTTTATCTGATCCAAGTATCACTGGGAATGCTGTTTTATTTTTTATTTGTTAAATCTATTAAAGCAAGACAACTCAGAGCCTTTAAAAAGCTAGTGCTAAATGTAAGCATAGGTTACATATTAATTAAGGCAGCAGAGAGCATAGTGACAAAGAACAAAAGATCCCAAAGCTTGACTGTGTAGGTTTGAAACTCTGCTCTGTGATTTGCTCGCTCCTGAGAGAGTTACTTAATTTTTCTATGCCTCAATTTCCTCATCTTACAGATAATAATAATAATATATTATATATATATATTACATATTTTACAGATGATAATAATACCTATCTCATAAGGTTGTTTTAAAGATTAATGAGCTACTACTTGTAAAGTTTGTACAACAGTGCCTGACCCAAAGAAAATGTAAAATAATAACAAATTAAATGGCAATTGAAAACTCCCAGGAATGGAAGAGGAGACTATAATAAAATATTTGACCACCGAAGCATCCATTAACACCTCATAAAATATGTGGCAAGATTCTTTTTTAGGTGGTAATGGGATAAAGGCCTGGCTTCACCCTAAATGAATCCAATGTTATTTTTTCAGTTATCAAATGTCTGAGGAGACTTCTTAAGTCAAAGTCAGTGTTTCTTAACTGGGGGTAATTTTGCAGTCCAAAGGACATATGGAAATGGCTGAAAACATTTTTGAATGTCAAAATTGAGGGGATGGGAGTGTGTGCTACTGGCTTCTTTCTGCACTGAACTTCTACTAGAAAGCTTAATAAGCTTAATAAGATAACATGTTTATGAGTGATTTAGAATTAGCAC
Source organism: Mustela nigripes (assembly GCF_022355385.1). Lineage (NCBI taxonomy): Eukaryota > Metazoa > Chordata > Mammalia > Carnivora > Mustelidae > Mustela > Mustela nigripes. The sequence goes on along the minus strand of NW_026740410.1, from coordinate 4,105 downwards.
AATACTCGACAAGGTATGTTTTATAGTTTTTATGCATTGAATTTCAGATCCCTAACTTCAGTTCTTTGCTCAAATGGCAGCTTATTATTGAAAATCTATACTGAACATCCTATTTAATATTGCAACCTGTACTCTTATTTTCACTCCCTTATAACATGTTTTCTTTTCCCCTAGAAAAAATTTCACCAATAATATACAATGTAATTCATATATTTACTGTTTTTGTTATGTATTTTATGTCACTACAATATACTCTTAGTGAAAGTGGGAACTTTCTGTTTTTAAAAATTTTCCCACTGATGTCCTCTCAGTATCTACAATTAAAACTATCCTGGGTCTTCAACATGTGTGATGACTTTGGATATGCAGACTGGTAACCTTAAAAGTTGAGGTAAGATTTCTAATAATCAGATTGATTCCATTATTTCTTTCTATTAAAAAAGATAAAAGTATACATGAATATGTGATTTTAAAATAAATTTATAAGTATATGGTCAGAGAAAGGAAGAAAGGGGTGGAGGTAAAGAGTTTCTGGTCAAACTTCAGCCTTTTTAGTAAAATCAATGATTATAGATAATGGGACAAACTGAAATTTTGCAATTTTAAAAAGTAGTTGATATAGTTGTCATAACATACCTAGTTTATATTTATTGAACTTGTCTACACATCCTTTGAGCAAAAAAGAGTAAAATATAAATCTTTCTGGCTCACACACATACTTTCTCATCACCTTTGCATCAAAGATAAAGCAAACTACTCATTCTTTAAAAGTAGATCTATATTTACTAGAGCCTAGAAATTTAGAAGGAAAAAAAGGGCTGAGATCCAGAATGGAAAGAAATTTAATACATAGACCAGAGTTTGCTCTAAAAACTGCAAAAGAGACACAAATTTCTAATATAAAGAACCAAACAGTACCTGAGGCTTATGCAATTCCCTTCTCCAGAAAACCACCCTCCTACTTCTGTGAAAAAGACTACACAGATAACATTAACTGAATGGCTAATAATTTAACAGTCTTCATCAGAAACTGACAAACAAGAGGCAACAATGGGCACTGAGGTAAAGTGGGAAGGAAGCTGCTGTTTAAAGATGTATTCAGGAAAGATTGTGGGGAGGGCACACATTTCCATCATTTAACTGACTCTTCGAGGTGATTGGGTTTTATTATGCTGACTTATCTTTAAAGTGGCCACAGGGTTGCAATAGAACCCTGCTTTTACCCTTACTAGGGCTTCCGTCATCTGGCTGACTGCAAAGACTGCAAAGCAGATTTCTCATTTTGTTGCCCTGCCAGGAAATGTACAAGCCTTTTCACCAACTAGGGAATAAACCTCTCTTCTTAATCTGGCACAAATAAGGAAGAGAATAAAAAATTTTTTCTGACCTGGAAATTCAAGCGCTAAGTATAAAATCACTGTCGTTGTGTTGCTTTGGGTTCATTAACATATCTGACTAGAGAGGTTTGGTGGAAGGTACAACGGAACATGATACTAATATCGAGCACTTTAACAGCCATAGTTCGTAAACCTTATCATCTGTCAGAATGTCCTGAAGGTGTTTTTTTAAAAAAGTTCCCAACTCCCAAAGTTTCTGATTCAGTAGGTCTAAGGTAGGGCCTGGCTACTGGAAATTCTAAGTGCCCAATTGATAGTTGATTTTGCTGGTTTGGGGACCACAGTTTGAGAAACCACTGGACTATGTAGAAAGGTCAAATTTTGCTACATTTAAAGATGATTAATATTGTCTCCTATCACAATATTTTTTTAAACTGGTCTGTACAATTTTAAGAAATAATTTCAAAATGATAACTAAATTTTGAGCATATATTTTCACAGTTTTGAGAATTATATAAAATTAAAGACATAACAACTAGCCTCTTCTATAGATTTAGAGATTCTAAAAATCAATTTACATTGCACTGAAAAGAAGTGTATAATGGAACCTATTTGTAAACATAGAATCAGGAAACAAAATAGTAAAAAACTGTGAGTCTATGCGGATGAAAGCAAAATTCTTTTCCAAGAATGAATTTAACATAAGCAATTGTTTAATAAGGAAATCCACAGTTCTATGCATTAATCCTTAGATGCTATTTCCCTGTATTCAAGAAAGGCAGAAAGTAGGTATTCTGGCAGGATTAAGATTAAAAAATAAAGATGATTCCAAATGAGAATGAAACTTGCACGGAAATCTTGGAAAGAATAGTCTATAGAACAGTTTATAATTTGTCACCTCCTATAAACTCTTCAATAAGAAATGAATAGATACACAGGTTTGATATTTATATATAGATATCCTCACTAATAACTGCAGTTATACCTATTTATAATCTGTGCATAGTTTTATTTTTTTTTATTTTACCACCAAACCAATGATAGAAAATTAAGAACACTCTTTTATCGTTAGTTATCTCTTTCTTCTCTCCCACAGACACACAAACCTGCACATGCATGCATGGATGCCTACACACACACACACACTGGTGAGATTATATGCTGATTTCTTTGTTTTAGCTAAGAAATAAGAAACCGAAGCACCAAGGTACCGTATTCTTCTGATAAAAATTATGAAGTGTTTTCCTAATAGATGAGCAATCATAATAGCAACACTGTTATAAACCTAGCCAGTTCAAGATGACACCAGTCATTTAATTATTTTACAAAGCTGAATTTTTTAATATGTGTTAATTATTAAGGTAAAACACTGCAATTTTCACATTTTTCTTTCTTGTGTAATGGAGACATTAAGACATCAAAACAATTGTTTTTTCTCTGAAAATCTCTCAAGTTTTATCAAAGAAGTAGGCATCTATCAGTAATGCTCCAGTCAAGAACCTTTACCAAATGCACAATCCTACTTTGAGATGTTGTCTGTTGCTACGAGAACATACATTATCCAGTGAACAAGCTCTTTTTTGTTAAAATGATTATAATTTATAAGATACAGCTAAGGGGGAAAAAGGGATAAATATCATCAATAGAACATGCTAATGTGCCATTTTATTTCATGTTTTCTATTGGTTATTTTATTTTATTTACCTTAAATTATTTTTATTAACATATAATGTATTATTTGCCCCAGGGGTACAGGTGTGTGAATCATCAGGCATACACATTTCACAGCACTCACCATAGCATGTACTCTCCCCAAAACCCATAACCCAACCACCCTCTCTCTACCCCCCAACCCCCCCAGCAACCTTCAGTTTGTTTTGTGAGATAAAGAGTCTCTTATGGTTTGTCTCCCTCCTGATCCTATGTTGTTTCATTTTTTCCTTCCCTACTGCACACAACCCCCTACCCTGCCTCTCAAATTCCTCATATCAGAGAGGTCATATGAAAATTGTCTTTCTCTGATTGACTTATTTCCCTCAGCATAAAACCCTCTAGTTCCATCTTATTGGTTATTTTAAACAAAAGTTACTTAAGAGAAAAAAAAAATAAGGACAGTCAGATCTTCCTCTGTTCCCCCGAAAGCAGGCAATAAATCTCCCCATGTGAAATGTACCCTCCCTGTAGCAGGGGTAAAGAGACACCATTGTCACCAGAGGTGGGAAATTTAGAATAGAGAAGACTGTATACTTTTTACTAATTTACCACCCCAGGTACAAACTCTGTTGAGAATCCCTTATTAAATAAACTCCCAAAGTTATGTTTTCCTTGTCTTGTGAATTCCTCACAGATTTTATTGTCTCTCTTTCTAAAAGTTATAAAAACTGCCTGTCTTGGCCATTTCTTTGGTTCTCAATTTCCTTATTGGGCTTCCATGTATGTGGAATAAAACTTTGTGGGTTTTTTTTTCCTCCTGTTAATCTATCTCATCTATTTAATCTTTCCTTTTTTTTTTTTTTTAAGCATAACAGTATTCATTATTTTTGCACCACACCCAGTGCTCCATGCAATCCATGCCCTCTCCAATACCCACCACCTGGCTCCCCCAATCTCCCAACCCCCACCCTTTCAAAACCCTCAGATTGTTTTCAGAGTCCATAGTCTCTCATGGTTCACCTCCTCTTCCAATTTCCCTCAACTCCCTTCTCCTCTCCATCTCCCCTTGTCCTCCATGCTTTTTGTTATGCTCCACAAATAAGTGAAACCATATG
>NW_026740409.1:0-9020 GCF_022355385.1 Mustela nigripes | reverse complement strand
CCAGAATTGCTGTTCTTCTTCTCTTCGATCTGCCGATGGATTTTCAGGTGTTTGCAATCTTTAGATAAGCTATCTAGCTGATCTCCGGCTAGCTGAAGCAGTCTCAGCCTGCTACTTCTCCGCCATCTTGACTCCTCCTCTGGATAAAGTATTCTTGGCTGCATGTTCTTCTTATTTATTGCCCTGAATATGTCTTGCCAGTCCGTTCTGGCTTGCCAGGATTCTGTGGACACATCTGACATTATTCTGATGGACCTTCTTCTGTACATAAAAAAATCTCTTCCCCCTAGCTGCCCTTAAGACCTCTTGTCCAAAGTAATGATTCGTGAATTTCACAACTAAATGTCTGGAGGTCTGTCTATATTCATTGATCTTGGTGGGTGGGTGTCCTTTCTGCCTTTAGGTCATGAACAATTGTTCCATTCCCCATATGGGGGAAATTTTCATCCAGAATTTGTTCAACTATATCTTCTAGTCTACTCTCTTTCTCCTCCCCCCCAAGAGATCCCAATAATTGTAACATTGAAATGTTTCATGGCATCATATATTTTCCTAATTCTCTTTTCATGGCTTTTCAGCTGTTTGTTCAAGTCCTTCTCCTAATCTTTCTTTTCTATCACTTTGTCTTCTAGATCACTAATTTTATCTTCTGCCTCAGTTACCCTAGCTGTTAGAGTATTTAGGTTAGACTGGATCTCATTGATAGCATTTTAAAATTCTGCCAGGTAGGCTTTCATGTCCACCCTTAGGGATTCTGTGTTGTTACCAATGATTTTCTCCAGCCTAGCCATTGCCTGGATAATTTTTACTCTGAATTACCTTTCCAACATATTGTTTATGTCCATATCCTATAGTACTCTGGTAGAGGGCACAGTCTCTGAATTTTTCCTCTGTTGGGTGTTTCTCCTCATAGTCATTTTAGTGAGAGGTGGCTAAGGAAATGAATAGCTGAATAGATCAACCAGAATCCAGGCAAAGGGCACCCTGGAAAGTTTTGGAGCAATCAGAAGTCACCCCCAAAAAGAAATAAAAAAGTAAAAAAGAGAAAACTCAACCAAAATGAACGACCAAAGTATGATTTATAAGGTACATAAACCAAATGAATGAACAAAAAGACCAACAAAACTAAATGACAAAAAAGTAGAAGAACCAAGCCAAAATAATCCCAAGAATTAGATTTATGTAATACCAGAACAAAAACAAATACACAGAAACAGTGACTGAAGAATAAGATGGGAGGGGGGTTATTAATCCTCAATGTGGGTGAGGAATGTTATTTCAGTTCTTCCTGGGTGTATCTTATTAACTTTGTTAAAGGAGTCAACTTTCCTGAGACACAGGGAGATTAAAAGTGGTTTATATATAGTGGTAGTATTGTGCTCGCTTTGGCAGCACATATATAGAGAGAGGTAGTATTGAATAGGGAAAAGGATTACCTTGAAGATTATATCTTTCTGTATATTTAAAAAAAAGAAAAGAAAAATAAACACAAGTATATGTATGAAAAAAAAAACTTCGAGTTAAAAAGATATGGAATTTGTTGTATTAAACTTCTAGTTGCAATGGTAAACAGATTAAAGAAATTAAAAGAATAAGAATCATGAGAATGAATTTTAAAAAGAGAGAATGAAAGAAAGTTGTATCTATGAAATATACAGGTTTTAGGGTAATAAGCTTAATATATTGTTTTCCCCTGATGTTGGGATTTTACAGTTTTATGGAGATGCTGTGGTGGTTGTCCTCTTATTCTCTGGACTTGTCTTCTGGGGAAGGGGCCTGCTGCATTGTTTTCCCATCAGTCTTGCTTGGGTTGAGTCGCCCTGCCCACTATCATGGACTTAGGCTGTGTGGAACCCAGTTTTTCAGGCTTTGGTTCTCTGGAGGTTTTTGTTCTTTGGTGGCTTTTTGTGACTTTTCAGAGGGTCAGAGCAAAGAAAGAATCTGTCTGCACCCAGATCTCCATTTCAGAGAGAAGCCTCAGACTCTTCCTCTCTAGGTGGTCCAGAAGACATAGATTCCCCCACTGCAAGCTCCACTGAACAGCACAACCACCCCAGGTGCACACCTCTAGCCATAGTCTCACTAGTCACCTGAGGTCCTCGCTTGTCTCTGCTCCCTGTGCCACTAAAACCACGAGCAATATTAGTCCAGGGAGCCCACTTCCAGGGGCTGCATTTCCTGAGACTGTTCTTTGGAGTGGATACCCATGCCAGCTGTGCTCTGACCCCATGGTCGCACAGGTCTTGGAAGCTTGCCATCCTAGAGAATGCCTGCAGGCATCAGCCCAAACAAGCTCTCTCAGGTAGGGATGGTAGTGCACCCACACTGAATGGTGGTTCATGCAGTTGAAAGCTACGGATTCAGGGACCACAGACTGAAGGCCCGACAGGACAGCCTCTGGCATGGATGGTCACCAGCAGTGACTGTCCTGGACACATGCACTTCAGCCCATTTCTGTGACTGCCCAATTCCACCAGTTGCCCCTTAAGATCATTTGCTCTTTTTTGTGTACTTTTAACCAGACTCCCAGTTAATGCTGGTCCCCAATCACAGGTCACTTTTTTATTGGAGTATTATATTCCAGTGGGTCACTTCTGGTAGCTCCATCCCCCTTCTGTTTATCCTCCAATATGTATCTGAGGATTCTCACTCTGTTTTACCTCTCCATTGATGTTTTCTGCCCCCATAGAGATCCAGAAGTGTATAATCTTACATTTCAGGCTGATTTCATGGGTATTCAGAATGTTTTGGTAGACACTTAGCTCACTTTAGGGGACTGGTTGAAATAGGGTCTCCTTCTCCACCATCTTGCTCTTCCTCCACCAAACTGCTGTTTCAATTCTGTATCTCTGCAGCTTGGATTATTATATATATTTTTTCTTTTGAATGGTGGAGCTCTGTCACCTACTGCCCTCTGACTCTCACAGCGCAAATGCTCCTGATTTTTAAAGTACCTAGAGTTAAGCCCCATTGATTGTAAAACCTTGTAAAGTTATACCCTTAGTATGCAAATCAAAGTTATAGGGACACCTCTTCCCAGTGTTGATCCTTCATTTCTGGAAGGCCTAATGTGGGTTTCATTCCTCCTTCTCTGGGCTTGTGGAGTCCATCTGTTTGTGATTAGTCTCCTGGGAGTTTGGTTTCTGGCTATGTCTCCACTTTTCCTACCCTTTTCAATTTGGCCTCTTATGTATAATTAAGTATGGAGAGTCTTTTCTGACAGCTTTTAGCTTGTTTTCTAGGTTACTGCATTGTTGTGGCCATTATCTAGGGTTATTAGTGGGGCAAGGTATGCTTAGGATACTCCTACTGTGTTATATTTCCTAAATTTATTACTTTTAACAGTTTTTTAATTACCTTACAGTTTTGTATATATAAAATCGTGCCTCTTGCAAACAGAAGCCACTTAATTTCTCTTGTTCCAATGTGAATATGTGTATTTCCTTTCCATTTAAGTTTTTCTGGTTAGAACAGTTCAATACTATGTGAACTACAAGTAAGGAGAGTAGACATTTGGAGATTGTGAGGGGAGGGGCAAGATGGTGGAGAAGTAGGAGACACTATTTCAACTGGTGCCCTCAAGTGAACTAAATAGCTACCAGAACACTCTGAACACCCAGAAAATCAGCCTGAAATGTAAGATTATACACTTCTGGATCTCTACAGGGGCAGAAGATGTTAGTGAGAGGTAAAGGAGAGTGGGAATGCCTGGAATGATATAAGAATATACAGAATGGGGAGGGAGCTACCACAAGTGACACACTGGAAAGTAAAATTCCAATATGAAAGTGTCCTGTGACTGGGGACCAGCATTAACTTGGAGACTGGGTAAAAGCACTCATAAAGAGTAAAATATATTGGGGGTAAACTGGTGGGATTGGACATTCATGGGCACAGGCCTCAGCTCACAGACCCAGGACAGCCCCCACGGGTGAATGCCCATGCCAGAGAGATCGTGGTGGAGACATCAGTCTGTGGTCCCTGAGACCCCAGCTTTCTGCTGCTTGCACCACCACTCAGCTGGGTGAACTCTCACTCACACCTGAAAGAGTCTGGTGCGGGATCCAGCCCCTGCTTTCTAGGTCCATGGCCTTTTGCACTCTGTGCACCCTGTGCAACTGTGGGGTCTGAGCACACTCCTGCCTGCCTGAAAGAGTTTGGTGTGGGCACCATCAAGCACTCCTTAGGTTCACTGTCTTCTGCACCCTGTGAGTCCTGCATAACCACAAGGTTTGAGTCCATTCCCACCTCCACCTGAGAGAGCTTCATATGGGTGCCAACCAGCACATTTTAGAACCACGGCCTCCTGCCACCAGCTGAGGGTCTGGATGCTCCCAGCCCTTACCTGGGACAACCCAGCACAATCTCTGGTCAGGATCTCTCTGTGCAGCCTTCTGTGACCTGTGTGAGCATGGGTTTTGAGCACAAGCTGTGTGGGCCTGGACCCAGACAGCAGTCCCAGCAAATGCAGTCACTGGAAGCAGGCACCCTGGACCAAAACTTGTCATGGTTTTAGTGGCAAACGGGTGCAGAAACAGGCGGGCACCTCGGGCAACCACTGAAACAGTGACTGGGGGTGTGCATCACCTATGGCACTTTGCTCTGAACAGAGGAGCTTGGAGAGGGGAGAGTCTATGTGTTCTGGACCCAGAGGGGATCAAACTGAGCTTTCTTTCTAAGGTGGAGATATGGGTGCAGTACGCTTTCCACTAAACCTCCAAAAAGCCAAAAAAAAAAAAAAAGCCCCCAAAGTACAAAAGCCTGCAGAGAACAAAAGCCTGAAAAAATGGTTTCCACAGAGCTCAGACCTTTGATGGGGGCAGAAAAAAATCAACCCAAGCAGACTGACTGAAAAACAATGGGTCAGGCTCTACCCCAGAAGGCAAGCCAAGAGAACAAGAGGACAACAAACACAGACAGGGTCCCCATTAAAGTGTAAAACCCCAATAACAGGGGAAAAAATATATTAACCTCCCAGTATTGCCCAAAGACCTGTATATTTAATAGATACAGCTTTTTAAAAATTCATTCTCATGATTCTTGTTCTTTTCATTTTTTTACCCTACTTACCATTACAAGTAGATGTTTAATAAAACATATTCCATATAACATTTTAATTAGAACTTTTTTTTATACATATACCTGGATATCTTTTTATTGTTCTTTCCTTTTTTTAAAAAAATATACATATAGATATAAGCTTCAAGGTAATCTTTTTTTACCTAATCAATACTACCCCTATATATAAACTAGTTTTAATCCCCCTTATCTCTGGAAAGTTGAGTCCATTAAAACAGATAGCAAGACACACCCAAGAAGACAAAAAACAACCTTGTTCGTTGACATCAAGGATTTATAACGAGCCTCCCAACTTTTTCTTCTGTCAGTGTTTCTGTGTATTTGTTTCTGTTTTGGTATTATATAAATTTTATTCATGGGATTGATTTTGGCTGGTTTTTTTTTTTCTTGTTATTTATTTTTGTTGGTCTTTTTCTTTGTCTGTTTTTGTTTATATACCTTATAAATCTTACTTTTTTGTTTCATTCTGGCTTGGTATTCTCTTCTTTTCCCCACAGTCTCTCTTTCTTTCTCTCTTTTTTTCTTTTTTCCTTCTTTTTGGTGGTGACTTCTGATTGCTCCAAAACGTTCCAGGGTGCACCTTGCCTGGATCATGGTTGTTATATTCAGCTATACATCCCCTCAACCACCTGTTCACCAAAATGACTAGGAGGAGGAACACACAAGAGAGGAAAAATTCAGAAACTATGCCTTCTCCATCAGAACAATTGAATATAGACATAAACAGTATGTTTATGAAATACCCTGAAAAGTAGTTCAGGGTAACAATTATCCAGGCAATGGCTAGGTTAGAGAAAACCATTGGTGACAACATAGAATCTCTAAGGTCAGACATGAAAGCTGACCTGGTAGAAGTTGAAAATGCAATCAATGAGATCCAACCTAATCGAAATACTCAGCTAATTAAGTTATCTAAATAAACAGCTATGGTAACCAAGGAAGAGGATAGAATTAGTGATCTAGAGGACAAACTGATAGAGAAAAAGGATCAAGAGGAGGCCAGGAACAAAGAGCTTAGAAGTCATGAGAACAGAATTAGGGAAATAAATGATGCCATGAAACGTTCCAATGTCAGAATTATTGGGATCCCTGAGGAAGTGGAGAAAGAGAGAAGACTAGAAGACATAGTTGAACAAATTCTCCATGAAAATGTTCTCAATGTGGGGAAAGCAACAAGTGTTCATGTCCTAGAGGCAGAGAGAACACTGACCAAGATCAACAAATCTAGAAAGAACTCAAGACACTTGATTGTGGGGGCGCCTGGGTGGCTCAATGGGTTAAATCCTCTACCTTCAGCTCAGGTCGTGACCTCAGGGTCCTGGGGTCGAGCCCCGCATCAGGCTCTCTGCTCAGTGGGGAGCCTGCTTCTCCCTCTCTGCCTGCCTCTTCTCCTACTTGTGATATCTGTCAAAAAAATAAATAAAATCTAAAAAAAAGGATACTTGATTGTGAAATTCATGAATCATAATTTTATACAAGAGCTTCTGAGGGCAGCTCTGGGTAAGAGATTCCTTATGTACAGCGTAAGGTCCATCAGAATAATGTTACCTCTCCACAGAAACCTAGAAAGACAGAAAGGGCTGGCAAGACATATTCAGGGCACTACATGAGAAGAACATGCAGCTAAGAATTCCTTAACCAGTGAGGTTGACATTGAAACTGGATGGAGAGATAAAGAGCTTCCAAGACCAGCAAGGATTAAGAGTATGTGACCACCAAACTGGCACTACAAAAAAATATTAAGTGGGGTTCTATAAAAGAGAAAGAACCCAGAGTGACATAGAAAAGAAATTTACTGAGACAATCTATAGAATCAAGTATTCACAGAAAAAATGATGTCAATAGAACATCTTTCAAAAATCACTCTCAATGTGAATGGATGAAATGCTCCCTTTAAATGACACAGGGTTGAAATTTGGATAAAATGATAGGACCCATCTATATGCTGTCTACAACAGACACGTTTAGAACCAAAAGATACATTCAGACTGAAAGTGAAGAGTTGGAGAAGCATCATTAATGACAATGGGCCTAAAAAGAAAGCTAGGGTAGCAATTCTCATATCAGATAAATTGGATTTTACTAAAGACTGTGGTAGGAAATACAGAAGGACACTACATCATTCTTAAATGGTCTATCCAACAAGAAGATCTAACAATTGTAAATATTTATGCCCCCTTTATGAGAGCAGCCTCTGAGCCAACTGTTAATCAAAATAAAGAGTCATATTGATATGAAACTTGTAAATATTTATGCCCCCTATAAGGGAGCAGCCAAATATAGCCAACTGTTAAAGAAAATAAAGAGTCATATTGATATGAATATATTAATATTACGTGATCTTAACACACCACTCTCAGTAACAGACAGATCATCCAAGAAGAAAATTTATAAAGAAACAAACGCTTTGAATGACACATGGGTCTTCACAGATGTATACAGAACATTCCACCATAAGACAACAAATGTTCATTCTTCTTGAGTGAACATGGAACTTTCTCCAAAACAGACCACATATTGGGTCAAAAATCAGGGCTCAACCATACCAAAAGATTAAGATTATTCCCTGCATATTCTCAGACGACAATGTTTTGAAACTGGAAATCAGCTTCAAGAAAAAGTCTGGAAAAAATTCAAACAGTTGGAAGTTAAAGAACACCCTGGTCAACAATGTTTGGGTCAACCAGGAAATCAAAGGAGATTTTAAACAATTCACGGAAACCAATGAGAATGAAGACACATCAGTCCAAAACCTATGGGAAACGGCAAAGGGAGCACTAAGGGGAAACTACATAGCCATCCAAGTGTCCCTCAAAAAATTGAAAAATGCTGAATACACTAGCTCTATATACAACTGAAGGAACTGGAAAACGAAGAACAAATTAAGCCAACCCAAGGGAAGGGAAATAAACAAGATTAGGGAAGAGATCGATGAGATAGAAACTAGAGATACAGTAGAACAATCAACAGAACTTTTTTTGTTGTTGTTGAAAGAATTAATAAGATTGATAAACCACTGGCCAAACTAATCCAAAAGAAAAGAGAGAAGGCCCAAATTAGTAAAATTATGAATGAAAGAGAAAAGATCATGACTAACACCAAGGACATAGAAACAATCACCAGAAATTATTATGTTATATCTTATATGTCAATAAGTTAAGCAAACTAGATGAAATAGATGCATTTGTGGAAATCTATAAACTTCCAAGACTGAACCAGGAAGAATTTGACATCCTGAATAGATCAATATCTAGTAATGATATTGAAACAGGGATCAAAAACCTCCCAAAAAACAAGAGCCAAGGGCATGATGGATTCCCTGTGGAATCCTACCACACATTCCAAGAAGACATAATTCCTATTCTCCTAAAGCTGTTTCTAAAAATAGAGACAGAATGAAAACTTCCAGACTCTTTTTTAAAAATTTTTTTTCAATTTATTTATTTTCAGAAAAACAGTATTCATTATTTTTTCACCACACCCAGTGCTCCATGCAATCCGTGCCCTCTATAATACCCACCACCTGGTACCCCAACCTCCCACCTCCCTGCCATTTCAAACCCCTCAGATTGTTTTTCAGAGTCCATAGTCTCTCATGATTCACCTCCCCTTCCAATTTCCCTCAACTCCCTTCTCCTCTCCATCTCCCCATGTCCTCCATGCTATTTGTTATGCTCCACAAATAAGTGAAACCATATGATAGTTGACTCTCACTGCTTGACTTATTTCACTCAGCATAATCTCTTCCAGTCCCGTGCATGTTGCTACAAAAGTTGGGTATTCATCCTTTCTGATGGAGGCATAATACTCCATAGTGTATATGGACCACATCTTCCTTATCCATTTGTCCGTTGAAGGGCATCTTGGTTCTTTCCATAGTTTGGCAGCCATGGCCATTGCTGCTATAAACATTGGGGTACAGATGGCCCTTCAACGGACAA
>NW_026740408.1:0-9028 GCF_022355385.1 Mustela nigripes | reverse complement strand
CCGGGCCGCGGCGCCGAGCGCGAGGGCCGGGCTCCCGGGGCCGATGGCCATGGGTGGGAGCCGGAGGCGGCAGCGGCAGCGGCAGCGGCAGCGGCGGGCCCCGCAGGCGGGGAGGCGCGCGGCCCACGGCCCCTGACGGCCCCCGGCGGCCCGGCGCGCCCCCGCGCCTCCTGGGGGGTCGTCGCCCAGCAACGCCCGGCGCGCCCGCCCATCCCCCGCTGCCCTTTTTCTCCCGACCGGTGTGAGGGAGCATGCCCGCGCCTGGCCTCGGGCTGCCCAGTTAACCCGAGGGGCGTGGAGCGGCCCCTCCCTCGGGGGCGTCCCCCCTCCCCCGCTGAGCGGCCCGCCCCCTGCGCTAGGGTATGGCCCCCGGCCCCGGCCCGGGACCCGAGGTCCCGCGCTCCGGCCAGTGAAAGGCGTTTTCCCGTTCCCGCCCTCCTCCCCTCGCTGGCCAGCACCATGGGATGTAATATGTGCGTGGTTCAGAAACCGGAGGAGCAGTACAAAGTGATGCTTCAGGTAGGGGCCGCTGGGGCGGGGGGGGGGGCGTGGGTGCCACCTGGGAAAGCAGCGGGCGGCAAACCTGGGAGGGCTGACGGGCTCGGAAACGAACGGTAGGGAGCCATTCCCGCCCTCGATTTCTGGGGCTGCTGGGTGTTGGCGCTCCGTGGGAACCAGTCACAGACGCGGGAAGCTGCGTGGGGATGGGGTGCAGGGCGCATCCCTTGGGCGCCCGGCGTAGGTGGGGACGTGGATCCTGGGTGCAGATCGGTCTGGCTCGGGAAGTTGGGCTCGGCCTGCTCCGGCGCGCTTGCACCCCGGGCCCGGGAGTCCGGAGGCGCGGTGCTGCCGGCGCCGGCGCGGGATGGAGGTTGCATAGCAACGGGCTTCGTTCCCTGCACACGCTCGCGGGGCTGGACCCAGGGCGGGGGAGGGAGAGGGGCCCCCGCGGCGCGGGGGGCGGCCAAATCGTGGCCCCCGAGGACCAGGGGCGCAGGAGCGCGCGGGCGGTCTGGGGCCGGGAAGGTTATCCCGGCCCCCACTCTCCGCTCCGGCCTTGCCCAGATGGCGGGCTCCCAGACTGGGGTGCCGCGGGCTCACCGAGCGGAGGGCGATCTGCAGGCAGCGGTGCCCGGCTCGCTCTCTGCCCTGCAGGGCCTCGGGTCCGGGGCCGCGGGGGGGCGTGGACCGAGAGGTGCTCGGCGGGGCCGGAGGGGATACGCCCGGCCGCGGTCTCGGAACCCAAGCCCAGCCCGGTGGCCCGGAACGGGGCTTCCTTGCTTGTGCGTGGCGTGACTTCGTGAGTGCGTGCTTGTGCCCCGTCTGTGTGTGCGCGGAGGCTCCTCTGGCCTCGCGTGTGTGTACTTTCTGTGTGCGCTCAGAGAGGTGTCTAGGGAAATGTCCCGCATGGTGTGGCCTCAGACGCCCCCGGGGCTAAGTGGAGGGAGTTCCAGGTCGGAGGGAGTCGGGATCCAGGGGCAGACCCAGCGCGGACAGGTATGCACTTCGATCCGGGTTTATGGGTCAGGACTGGGGAGCGGGCGCTGGTCGGTGCGGTGTTGGCTGGGGGAATAGGGTCTCCTTAGAAGAATGGGGGAACTCCTGTAAGCATCCGCGGGGGCGCGGTGTGTGTGGGGGTGGGGGAGGCATCGGAGGCCGCGGGAGCCCTGCTCCGGGGCTGTGAGCCCGGTTCTGGTCCCGGTGAGCGGGAGGCGGCGGGAGGGCGACTCGTGCTCTGCCCTGGCCGCGCGGCTCGGCTCCTCTCCGAGGCCCTGGCTCCCCGGGCGCGCGCGGCCCTCCGCTTTGCCCGCTCGCTACCCCTCGCCTTTCTTCCCATTTTCTCCGTCCGCCCCCGGGCTATGCCTCTCGTCCTGTTCCCGGCCATTGTCATTGCCCGCTCGTGGAATCGGGCTCGGTAATAACTCGCGCTGGGACCGGAAGGCGGCCCCTCGGAATCCCAGCGGCGGGCACCGGGGCTGCGCTGGGTGGTGGGTGACGCCGTGGGATCCCACCCTCGCTCCTTCCTTTCTTGGAATTATTTCACCAAATGGCAAGCGATTCCAAAGCTCTTGGCTCTTGACTAACTCAGAGGGATTGAGGCCGTATTTCGTGTAAGACCGATCTCACGGGGGTGCGTGGAACAAGAAGGGCCACCTGCGCCGCCCTGCAGGCTGGAGACGAGCGGCAGTGGACGGGGCAGCGCGAGGTGACCCTTCGGGCTCCCCCTGGCAGTGACGGAGGGGAGGCTGCCGCAGGGGGGCAGGCACCGCCGTCTGGGAGGCTCCGTGTTGGGGGAGGGCTTGCGATGGACCTGGGCAGGAAAGTTCGGAGCCGGGCCTTCCTGGAGAGAGCGCTCCAGGCCGTCGGGAGAGAAGTCCCCAGAGGAGGGGCCCGAGCCGCCAGCGGCCCTTTGCCATTTCCTGGTCGGGGTTGCAGCCGTCGCAGGCCGGTCTCTGGGGGCACTGCCCCCTTTTAAAGCTCCTGAGGAAGTTTGGGCAGAATCAGACCCTGGATGCGCTTTTAAAAGAGGAATGACCCTTTAAAAATGAAGGAGCCGCCTCGAGGCGGGGCGGGGAGCTGGGTGGCTCGGCCTCTTACTAACACCGACCCTCCATTTTGGCTCCGGTCCTGATCTCAGGCGGGTGAGATGGAGCCCCAGCCTGGGCTCGTGTGCTGGGTGTGCAGTCTGCTTAAGATTCTCTCTCTCTCCCCCCCTCTAAAATAAATAAGTAAACAAAATAAAATTAAAGGGAGACAAAAGAAGATCGAATAAAAAGGAGCTGGAAAGCAGGGGAAACCATTGGTAGGCCCCAACGACCCTGTTGCTGGGGCTGGAGGCCCAGGAACAGCACGGAGAGCATTTGCTGGCCCCGTCCAGTCCTCTCAGAGCAGAAGGAAGCTTCTGTCCCAACAGACCAGTCAGAGCCCTTGCTTGGCTCCCGTACTCCCCTAAACCCTGGGGAGTAGTGTCAGTGGTGCTGACACTAGCGTCCGTGGTGCTTCTCCCTGTCCTGTCTTTGCCTGCCTGTGGCCTCTGCACCCGGCAAGAGTGAGGGACCTGGGCGGGCCGGCACAGCCCAGAGGGACGCTCGCGCGGGCCTGCACCGCTTGCCCCGGTGCTTCCATGTGCCTTCCATCCCCCAGCCCCCAGCTTGAGAACCCAAAGTTGTCTCTTCTAGCCTCGACTTCCAGGCCCTTTTCTCGTGGTGGCTCGCAGGCATGAGACTGGCTGCAGCTTTACTGAGCCTGCCCTGAGGAAGTGTGCGGTTGCTGGTCGTGATATGTTGGGAGCTGTGCAGCCATCCTGCTGTCTCCTCCCAGAACAGTCATAGCTCCGGAAAGAAAGCCCGTCTTTAGCAGTCCGGTTTCCCCTAACACCTCTCAGCCCTTGGCAACCACTCACCTTTTTATGGATTTGCCGGTTCCAGACATTTCATCTTAATGAACCTTATGAACCATACAATATGTGATTTTTTT
Source organism: Mustela nigripes (assembly GCF_022355385.1). Lineage (NCBI taxonomy): Eukaryota > Metazoa > Chordata > Mammalia > Carnivora > Mustelidae > Mustela > Mustela nigripes. The sequence goes on along the minus strand of NW_026740408.1, from coordinate 5,551 downwards.
TTAATGTGTGGCTTCTTCCATTTATCATGTTTTCTTTCAAAATTTTTTTTAAAGATTTTATTTATTTATTTGACAGAGAGAAATCACAAGTAGATGGAGAGGCAGGCAGAGAGAGAGAGAGGGAAGCAGGCTCCCTGCTGAGCAGAGAGCCCGATGCGGGACTCGATCCCAGGACCCTGAGATCATGACCTGAGCCGAAGGCAGCGGCTTAACCCACTGAGCCACCCAGGCGCCCAAAAAAAATTTTTTTTAAGTAATCTCTACCTCCAACGTGGGGCTCAAATCAAGAGTTCCGCACTCTTCCGACTAAGCCCTACCCAGGCACCCGCTGGATTTCTTTCTAGTGCTGAATTATATACCCCATCGCATCACTGTGCCGCATGGGGTGGATGGACACTGGGGTTGCTTCTACCTTTTCCCAGTTGTGAATAATGCTGTTGTGAACATGGATATACAAATATCTGAGTCCCTGCTTTTATTTTATTTTATTTTTTAAAAGATTTTATTTATTTATTTGACAGACAGAGAACACAAGTAGGCAGAGAGGCAGGCAGAGAGAGAGGGGAAGCAGGCTCCTCGCCGAGCAGAGAGCCCGATTCAGGACTTGATCCCAGAACCCTGGGATCATGACCTGAGCCAAAGGCAGAGGCTTTAACCCACTGAGCCACCCATGCGCCCCCTTTTTTTTATTTTTTAAAAGATTTTATTTTTAAGTCCTCTCTGCACGCTCCGTGGGGCTTAAACCCACAGCCCTGAGATCAGAAGTCACAGGCTCCACCTACTAGGCCAGCCAGGCGCCCTCAGTCCCTGCTGTGAATTCTCTTGGGACTGCTGGATCGGATGATAATTCTGTCTCATTGTTTGAGGAGCTGTTGATCTCTTTTTTTCGGTGGGGGCTGAGCCATTTTACATTCCTACCAGGAAAGTAAGAGGGTTCCACTTTTTCCATATTCCCCCAACGCATGTTTTTTAGACAGCGAGAGAGGGAGCACAAGCAGGGGGAGTGGAAGAAGAAGAAGCAGGCTTCCCATTGAGCAGGGAGCCCCCAGCTGGGCTCCATCCCAGGACCCTGGCAGCCACTTAACGACAGACCTGACAGACCCCCCAGATGCCGCAGCGTGTTTCCCATTGTGGTCCTCCTGCTTTGCATGAGGGGTACCGCGGTTTTGATGTGAAGTTCCCGAGTAATGCTCAGTATCTTTTCATGTGCCATTGGTCTTTTGTGTGTCTTTTCTGGAGAAATGTCGATTTGGATGCCAGTGCCACTCTGCTTTTACTATAGCTTTGTAAGTTAATCTTAGTTTTTAAATTTTTAAAAAGATTTATCTATTTGAGAGCGAGAGAGCCTGCACGAGCAGGGCGGGGGGCAGAAGGAGAGGGAAAAAGAGTGTGAAGGAGATTCCTAGGTCAGGACCTGGGTCAGGGGCTCCATCTCATGGCCCTGAGATCATGACCTGAGCCAAAACCAAGAGTCCAGTATTACAACCAACTGAGCCACCCAGGAGCCCCTGTAAGTAAAATTTAAAATCAGGAAGTGTAAGTCCTCCCAATTTTGTACTTTTCGCCATTGTTCTGGTTATTTGGGGTTATGTTAAGTTTCTTTTTTTAAAAAAAGATTTTATTTTATTTTATTTTATTTATTTGACAGAAAGAGAGAGAGAGAGATCCATTACAAGCAGGCGGCAGGGGTGGGGGGAAGCAGGCTCCCCGCCAAGCAGAGAGCCCGATTTGGGGCTCGATTCGAGGATGCTGGGATTATGACCTGAGCCAAAGGCAGAGGCTTAACCCACTGAGCCACCCAGGCGCCCCGGTTAAGTAAGTTTCTATATGAAGTGTAGGATCAGCTTGCCAGTTTCTAAAAAGAAGGCAGCTGCAGTTTTGTCGGAATTGAATTTGTGCATTGGTTTGGGCGGAGTATTAACCCATGAACATAGGATGTCTTTCCACATGGGTCTTCCGTTTCTTTAAATGATGTTTTGCATTTTTGTTACATTTACTGCTGATTGTTTTATTCTATCTGATGCTATTGTGGGTTGAATTGTTTTCCTTTTCATTATTTTTTAAAGGTTTTTAAAATTAGATTTTATTTATTTATTTGACATTTATAGAGAGAGTCCACGCACAAGTGGGGGGAGCAGCAGAGGGAGAGGGAGAAGCAGGCTCCCGGCTGAGCAGGGAGCTGGATACGGGACTCCATCTCAGGACTCTGGGACCATGACCTGAGCTGAAGACAGTCGCTTAACCACCTGAGCCACCCAGGTGCCCCTAAAGATTTTTAAAAGTTCATTTATTTAACCAATCTGTCCACCCACCATGGGGCTCGAACTCACCACCCTGAGATCAAGAGCAGCGTGCTCTTCTGACCGAGCCAGCCAGGAATTTTTTTTTTTAAAGATTTATTTATTTATTTGAGAGGAGAGGGAGAGCAGACAGACCCTGTCCTGAGCGGGGAGCCCAACTTGGGGCTCGATCCCAGGACCCTGAGATCATGACCTGAGCCGGAATGTCCTGGGGGGCTGTCCAGGGGGCTGTTTTCTGAACTTACTTTTCATCTTTCTCATTGCTACTGAGTAGAAATGCGGTTGATTTTTGTATATTGATCCTCTGTGCTGCAACCTCACTCAACTCATTTATTAGCGCTCATCGTTTCTTAGTGGATTCTGGAGGATCTCGAATGTGTGGGATTATGTCAAGGGCAAACTTGGATACTTTTCCATCTGCCATTCCAACCCGGATACCTGTTCTTTCTCGTTCTTGCCCACTTGCTCTGGCTAGAATCTCCCGCAGGATGTTGAGTAGAAGGGCTGAGAGCAGGTGTTTTTGCCTTGCTGCTGATCAAAGAGGGAAGCTTCCAGACTTCCACCAGTGACTTACAACTTGCTGTAGGTTTCTCATAAATGCTCTTTATCAAGTCAGGGAAGTTCCCTTTTATTCGTAGTTTGGGTGTTTTTATGACGAAGTGTCATAGGACGTCCACTGTGTTCTGAGCCCCTCCTGGGTTTGGGCCCTTTATCCCCCTGCCCCCGCCAGCCCCACCTCTGTCTGTCCCGCTGGGGTGTCATGGGTTGTCCCCAGGCATGCACTGGGGTGGGGGAGGGGGTGCCACAACAACGAACTCTGGAGAGGTAGAAAGGTCCTGGGGGATGGGCGGTCTTGCAAGGTGCCTCAGGAAGAGGCGGGAACCAGATTCCGGAAGGTGTGGAGAAAGCAGCAGCGGCGCCAAGGGCACGAGGCCTGCTGAGACCCCTTCCTGGTGCTCTTGCTGGCTGGGGGCCCGCTGTCCTTCCGTGGGGCACCTTGACCCCTTTGTCGTGAATCTAATCACACCCCACTCTGTTTGGGCTTCTCTCTGCCCCTTTGTCTTTTCCCCTGCCACCCCAGCCTTCTAGATCTTGGCATCCTACCCCGCTACTCCATACCATCACATGCTTGCTGACAGGCCCCGTGCCTGGGAGACCTATGTGACAAAGGAAACTGGCCTCGGGCCTGCCGCCCCCATTCCCTGCGGGGCCGTCCAGACTTCCGCTCTTTCAACCGAGTGAGTCAGGACCACCACCGGCTCCCCTCTGTCCACCTTGGGAGAGGCCACAGCCCTGCAGGTCTCCTTGTGAGCAACCCCCCCCCCCCCCCCGCCGCCGCTGTGCCAGCCCTCAGTCCCCACGTGGAGGAGCCACAGACCCACCCCCTCCCTCTACCCCCCCCCCCCCGGGCCTTTTTGTGATGGGAGAGATTGCCTGGGGAACAAAGAGGCAACAGTTGGGGAGAGCAGGGCAGAGAGCAGGGCAGCGGGCAGGGCAGCGGGCAGGGCAGCGGGCCCACAGCTGTCCCCTTCCTCCATCTTCCTCCCTCCTTGGTGGCGGCTCTTCTCCCCCTGACACGCTCCCTGCCCCTGAGTCGGGGCTTCCTGTGAGCAGGATTTGTGGGTTGCTGCTGAGGGTAGCAGGCCCTCTGGAAGCAACTGGAGAGGGCACGACCGCGGCGCTGAATTCCAGTAGCCGTCATCTGCTCGGGTTCACCATGTTTTCCATTGTCGCAACATTTTAAAATGCCCTTCCTTACCTCAGTTCCAAGGACTGCCTGAGCCATGGAGCTAGGAAGTTCTAGAGAATGCAAACTAACCTACAGTGATTGAAGACAGACGGCATTTTGCAGGGATGGGCAGAAAGAAGCATGGGTGGAAGCGAGGGGCGACAGAGGCATGGGGCTTCGCAAGGAAATGGTCCCTATCGCGGCTGTGACGGTGGTGTCACAGGTGTAATTTACAGAACTGTAAAGCGTAATGCTCTGAATACGTGAATCCGATTACATGGCAACTATACCTTAGTAAACCCTTAAAAACAAGAAATACGTGTAACACACACATACCAAAGGAAAAACACATGAGTGTACTTAACCCAACATGGGGCCCTAGTGGGGTTGGGGGTTCTTTCCTTGTTTCTGCTTCAGGGTCCCCGCAGGGAAGACAGTACCAGGTGGGAGGAAACAGTGCCTGCCACCCGCGGTCATGGCCATGGGGAAATCCGGCAGCCTTTTCTCCTAGGCCCTGGGTCCGCTGGGATCTCCTTTGGCTAGAGGGTCGAGTTGCGCCATCAGGCCATGTGGTGGGTGGTTTAGGCGGGGCAGATGGATGGAGACAGCCTTACTCGTGGCCAGGACACAGCCAATGTCCGGCGACAGAAGGACGTTCAGTAGTATTCTGAGGGTTTGTGTCATGTGAAAGAAAGGAGAGGAAACCCTCCGAGAGAGGAGCCCCCAGCTGTGAAGTGGAAGGCCTGAGATTAGTGAGGACTAGGGACATCTGCACGTCTGCGAAGCAGGGCTCAGGGGCTGCTGTGCGGAGCAGCCTGCTTCTTGCCCACGCTGGCTTGGAGCAGTGGAAATGAGGAAGATCACATAGACAGTATCATTCCGGGGCGCCTGGGGGACTCAGTTGGCTGAGCTACTACTACTTTTGGCTCAGGTCACGATCCAGGAGTCCCACGATCAAGTCCCGAATTGGGCTCCCTGCTTGGCGGGGAGTCTGCTTCTCCCTCTGACCTGTCTGCTCTCATGCTCTCTCTCTCTCTCTCTCTCAAATTACAAAAAAAAAGATGGGCGCCTGGGGGGCTCAGTAGTTGAGCCTCTGCCTTCGGGTCCTGGGATCAAGCCCTGAATCAGGCTCCCTGCTCAGTCAGCAGCCTGCTTCTCCCTCTGCTAGCTACTCCCCCTGCTTCTGTTCCCTCTCTGGCTGTGTGTGTCTCTGTCAAATAAATAAATAAAAAATATTAAAAATAAGAAAAGACTATCATTCTGGTGACTGCCGGCCTTGGAGAGGTCAGGTCAGCCCAGAGGTGGGTGGTGGATGTTTTTAGTTGTTGTGAGCTTACACCTGAAGGTTGATCTTTTTTTTTTTTTTTTTTTTAAGGTTTTATTTATTTATTTATTTGACAGAGAAGAGCTAGTAGGGGGAGTGGCAGAGGGAGAAGGAGAAGCAGGCCCCAGCTAAGCTGGAAGCCTGAGGTGTTCTGGGGTTGAATGCCACGCAGCGCTCCATCCCCCCCCCCACCCTGGG
>NW_026740407.1:4565-9052 GCF_022355385.1 Mustela nigripes | reverse complement strand
AGCATTTGCTCTTCTAGGCAGGAGCATAAAGTAGGCAGAGAGAGTAAAGATAGAAATAGTGGCTCACGACAAGCTGGGAATAGGTAGCCACTAGAGCAGTGACTCTATAACAGTAGTTCCAGCTCTGGCAGCAGTGTATGCCTGTTCATGAGAACTAGATAGGAGTTGTTTAATCACAGAGCTGCTGTCAGAGGCTGGACATGGCACTCTCCTCACATGACCTTCCTTTCTGGCCCCAGATAGCTGTTTCAGATCTTTATCCTTCCTATCGTCTTAGCTAAACTGGAAGAGCCTAATAAGCACATGTGTAAATAAGTTAGGATTTCTTCTGGTTCTAATATTCTAGAATTATTCTGAACACAGTAGAAGCACATTAATTCAGATAGCTTGTTCCAAATATCTAATTATTATTCCATTTGGATAAAGTTGCAATTTATTTTTGTTCAGCAAAATTTTATTATAGATAGCTCAAACTAAAAAGAAAGGGGGTAGAGGAATTATTAAAATATTTAAGGAGACAAACTTAATTTAATATGTTAAACTATTTTATCTGAATATATATATATATATATATATATATATATATATATATATGGAACTTCCATCTAAACAGCTTAAAAATGGATGGGGAAAACAGACAAATCAACAAATAGATTGCTGTGATAAATGTTGAGAGAGAGATGTACACACGGTGTGTTAACAAGAAGAATAATACCTCAGGTACACTAGGGTTGGGGGTCCAGAGAGAGAGAGACTCACTCCCTGGCAATTACAGAGTGTGGAGGATAAAACAAAACTCCTTCTGTGTGCTGCTTCTCTCTCATTACTCTACTACTGTACTGACAGCACTTCTGATACCAGGTGTGTGTGTGTGTGTGTGTGTGTGTGTCTGTGTGTGTGTGTTTCCCAAACCAAGCAATTCTCTGCAATGCCTGTTGGGTATCCTAAAGTTTAATTCAATTTTAATACTAGTTGGAATTAATGCAGACCCCACAAGTTAAGGGCTCATTTCCACAAGACTGCACCCAACTTCAACTTGTCAAGTAATAAGTCCCCAGGTTACCCATAACTTAACTACAAATCAGAGTTTCCCATGATTCCCCCTCCCCCCCTTGAGTTCAATTATTTCCTAGAAAAACTCACTGAACTCAAGAAAACTCTTACTTGCATTTATTGTGATTATTATAAATACAGTATATGATTAAGGATGTAGATAAGCAGCCAGATGAAGAGCTCCATAAGACAAGGTCTGGAAGGGTTCTAAGCACAAGAGCCTCTATCCCTGTGGAGTTAAGTAATCTCCCAACATGTGGTTGTGTACACCAATCTGGAAGCTCCCTGAATCCCATACCTTTGGGATTTTTATGGAGACTTCATCACATAGGTATGATTAATTGTAAACTCAATTTCTAGCCCCTCTTCTGTTCCTTGGGAAAAAAAAGTTCCAAGCATCTTCCTGGTAACCAGTCCTCATCCAGGAGCCAGAAAATTCCAAAGGATTTAGGATCTCTGTTTAAGGAACCAGTGTCAAAGACCAAATATAAGAACAAATGCTCCTAGTGCCCTTATCACTTGGGAAATTACAACAGTTTCAGGACCTCTCTGTCAGGAACAAGGGCCAGAGGCCAATATATATATTTTCTATTATTTCACATTTTGGCTATGTTTAATGGTTGAATCTAGGTGTCTAGATGAAGAGGAGAGGGCAAGAACACCAGGAAAAGTGTTTATAGACAACCACAAATAGTGCCATGGAAATGGAGACCCTATAGTAATAATATTGGAGAGCATAATCAATTCTCACTATTCATGGTAGTTATATACTTTAAACTTGTGAGCACTGAATTATGGAACACTGAACTTTGTGGTATGGGTCACAGAATATAGGGTTAAGTCTGTGAGTCTCTGGTCAAAACATTTCATCAAATGAAATGATGGTCTGTGTGTTTTTTTTGTTGTTGTTTGTTTGTTTGTTTGTTTGTTTTGTTCCTTCACCATTGCTATTTGTATTCTGTGATAGATTTTTCTATAGTCCCACACAGACCAATTTCCAGTTTCATTTCTAATCAACCAAACTCAAATTAGGAAAACTTATAATAAGGGTTTTATTCTTGGGATTTCACAATATGAAATCTAATATGAAATATGACCTTAAGACAGAAAACTGAGTAACAGAAAGTTAAATCTTACTCATGCAACCTGACTGGGCATTAAAACATTTAGGCTTGTGCTCGCTTCGGCAGCACATATACTAAAACATTTAGACTTCCTTGTTGCATTGAACATGAATTATATATAGAAATAATTAATTAGTAAAAACAAAAAGTCAGCAATACAGAGTTAATTAAGCTACTTTACATAGACAAATTAGAGCCAGAGGAGGTGTCAACCAACTTTTTCAACTTCTCAATAACACAATAATAATGCAATCACTTCCATACAATGTTATCCTTAGTTCATAAAAATAAGTTATCTCTCAGCCTTTTTTTTTCCCCCTCCATCCTTTCTGGAGATGGTTGAATGTACAAAAGATTAAGAATATATAGCAGAAATCAATATTTATTCATTTAAGACAGTTTAGGAAAAAGTGTACATCCTTTCTCATACCATACAAAATTGATTGTCTATAACTGAAAGATTTAATAACAAAATGAAATTATAAAGACATAGAAAATAAATATTCTTGCACTGAGAATTATCTAAGTAGAAAGTTGAAATTATGAATAACAAAACATGGGGTCAAGAAAAAAAAAGTAAAAATAAAAGAAATGGAAAGCCTGTAAAAAATCTGAATGAGGGAGAGCTGGCTGGAATATAAAAGTTATGAAGCAAAAGTCTTAATCCAGTAGTTTATAATTGTCCAATTCACATAGTGAAGGGATAGAATAGCCAAAGGACTAGAAGTCAAGCCAGTGGTTGACTGGGTCCACCAGCCCATAGACCTAATTTTTCTCTCTCCTGTGGCAAGTATGTCACTCTGAAAATTATTAAATTTGGCGTTGTACCCTAGGGATAGTAACAACAATAATGGCCTTTTCCTGTCATAATTATGTGCTCCCCATGCAAGCTCTTAATTAGAATATGACTTGCCTATAAATATCTACTTACAGGGAAAGACTGTTGTTATGGCGACCCAAGTTTTCTCGTATATTCAGTAACCAAATATTATTCATTTATTTATTCATTCATTTAATAAGCTCAGAATATATCATATGCCCTAGGCATAGCCCTAAGATTATTAATTTAAGTAACCATAAAAGAATTCCTATATGACACCAAAGAAATAGGGATCTTGCTTTTTGCTTAGTTTTTTTTTTTTCCCTTAATATTTATTTATTTATTTAAAAAGAGAGAGTGTACTCTAGTGAGGTGGAGGGGAAGGGCAGAAAAAGGCACTTGCTGAGTATGGAGGCTGATGTGTGTGGAGAGCCATCCAGCAGATGCAACGAGTCAGGTAGACGGGAGTGCCCGTGGATTGAGGAAATGAGGATGATTGGTTGAGGAGAATGTGGGCGCGCTGGTGATTGGCACGTGAACAGCACTAGAAGCCAAGAGATATATGCATGATCACTGCTAGAGAACAAAAGAATCCTGCACGGTTACATAAGAGCGCACGAGGACACTGCATGCACGGCATTCTGATTGGGCGGGAAGGGGGGCGTACACACGTGAATATATACTGCTGTAAATGCTTGGTTCGGGGGGTCGCCATTAAAGAAGTAATAAAGAAGCTTGCCACTCACCTCGTCTGCGGGTCGTTCTTGCGGGCCAAGAGCGACAGATGTGCATATGGCTCCCAGGACCATGAGATCATGACCTGAGCCAAAATCAAGAGTCAGCCACTTAACTGACTGAGCCAATCAGGTGCCCCCTGCCTTGCTTTTTAAATAATTCACTCCATCCTTCAAATTGTTTCAACATGCATAACCATATATAAATTACATATTTATGATATTCTATGTGAATAATATACTGTACATATTGTAAAAATATTTTTCAGAAAATCAAATTCCAGGATGACATGATATGCCTTCCATCTTCTTCCTATGACTAATCTATCTGTATGTCTTCTTTGGAGAAATGTCTGCTCATGGCTTCTGCCCATTTTTAATCCATTTAATTAGATCATTAGGGTTTTGGGGGGGTTCGCATTGATTTGTATAAGTTTTTTTTAATGTATTTTGGATACTATTCCTTTATTGGATATATCATTTGTGAATGTCTTTTCCCATTCAGTAGATTGTCTCTGTTTTGTTGATTCTTTCTTTTGCTATGCAGAAAATTTTTGTTTTTATATAGTGCCAATAGTGTACTTTTGCTTTTGTTTCTCTTGCCTCAGGAGACTTACCTAGGAAAATGTTGCTATGGACAATGTCAGAGAAATTACTGACTGTGCTCTCTTCAAGGATTTTTATGGCTTCAGGTCTCAGATTTAGGTCTTCACTCCATTTTGAGATTATTTATTTATTTATTTTTAGTTTTTTGGG
>NW_026740407.1:0-4555 GCF_022355385.1 Mustela nigripes | reverse complement strand
TTTTTTATATGATGTGAGAGAATAATCCAGTTCCATTCTTTTGCAACTAGCTGTCCTCCTTTTTCAACACCATTTATAGAAAAACCTATCTTTTCTCCATTGTGTATTCTTGTCTCCTTTACCAAAGTTTAATTGACCACATAACCATGGATTTATTTCTGAGGCGTCTGTTCTGTTCTATAGATTTGTGTGTCTATTTTTTTATATGATGTGAGAGAATAATCCAGTTCCATTCTTTTGCAACTAGCTGTCCTCCTTTTTCAACACCATTTATAGAAAAACCTATCTTTTCTCCATTGTGTATTCTTGTCTCCTTTACCAAAGTTTAATTGACCACATAACCATGGATTTATTTCTGAGGCGTCTGTTCTGTTCTATAGATTTGTGTGTCTATTTTTGTGCCAGTACTATATTGTTTTGATAACTGCATCTTTGTACTGTATCTTGATATCTGGAATTATGATACCTTTAGTTTTGTACTTCTCTTTCAAGACATCTCTGGCTTTCAGCGTCTTTTGTGATTTCATACAAATTTTAAGAGGATTTGTTCTAGTTCTGTGAAAAATGCTGTTGGTATTTTAAATGTGTAGATTGCTTTGGGTAGTATGGACATTTTAACAAAATTTGTCTTGCAATCCATAAGCATGGAATATCTTTCCATTGTTTGTTTCATCTTTAATTTCTTTCAGTGATGTTTCATAGTTTTCAGATTACAGGTCTGGAAGTTTATTTGTTAGTGTTTTATTATTTTTAGTATAATTGTAAATGGAATTGTTTTCTTAATTTTTTTTTCTGCTACTTCATTATAAGTGAATAGAAAGGCAACAGATTTCTGTACACTGATTTTGTATCCTGCAACCTTAATGAATCCATTTATTGGTTGTAGTAGCTTTTTGGCAGTCTCCAGGGTTTTCAGTATATTATCATGTCATCTGCAAATGATAAACGTTTTACTTCTCTCTTACCAATTTGGATGACTTTTAATTCTTTTTGTTGTGTGGTTGCTATGGCTAGGATTTCCAGTACCATGTTGAATAAAAGTGCTCAGAGTGAATATCTTTGTCTTATTCTTGACCTTAAGGGAAAAGCTCTCATTTTTATCACCATTGAGTGTGACATTAGTTGTGGGTTTTTCATATAAAGCTTTTATTATGTTGAGGGATGTTCCCTCTAAACCTTCTTTGTTGAGGGTTTTTATCATGAATTAGTATAGTACTGGGTCAAAGGCATTTTTATCATTTGTCAAAATGACTATATGTTTCTTACCCTTCTCTTATTGATGTGATGTATCATGTCAATTGATTTGCAAATATTGGACAATCTTTTTTTTTTTTTAAGATTTCATTTATTTATTTGACAGAGAGAGAGAGAGAGTGAAAGCAGGAACACAAGCAAGGGGACTGGAAGAGGAAGAAGCAGGCTTCCTACAGGGAGCCTGGTTTGGGGCTCAAGCCAATGAAACAATTTCATTATTCCCAGAGCCCTGGGATCATGACCTGAGCCAAAGGCAAACACTTAATAACTGAGCCACCCAGGCACACCCCTTATATTGGGCAACTCTTGCATACCAGGAATAAATCCAACATGATCATGGTGGATGATTTTTTTTTTCATAAGTTATTGGATTTGTTTTGCTAATGTTTTGTTGAGGATTTTTGCATCTATGTTCATCAGAGATATTGGCCTGTAGTTCTAAACTTTTGTAGTGTCTTCGCCTGGTTTTTGTATCAGGTTAATGTTGGCCTCATAGAACAAATTTGGAGACTTTCCATTCTCTTCTATTTTTTTGTAAAAGTTTGAAAAGAAAAGTTATTAACTTTTCTTTAAGTGTTTGGTAAAACTCACCTATGATGTCATCTGGTCATAGACTTTTGTTTGGGGGAGGTCGTTTTTTAAATTTTTATTTTCCTAATTACTGATTCAATTTCATTGTTCATAATCAGTCTGATAATTTTTTTTTATTTCTTCTTGATTCAGTTATGGGAGGTAATATTTTTCTAAGAATTTATCCATTTCTTCTAGAATTTATCCACTTCTAAGAATTTATTCATTTCTTGTCCAATTTGTTGGCATATAATTTTTCATAATATTATCATGGCTTTGTTTTTCTGTGGTGTTGCTATTTCTACTCTTTCATTTCTGATTTTGAGTCCTATTTCTCTCTTTCTCTTTCTCTTTCTCTCATTCCAATGGGTTTGACTAGTAGTTTATCAGTTTTTTTTAAATGTTCTCCAAGGATCAGCTACTGATTTCATTTATATCTTTAAATGTTTTTTTTGTTCATTTTGAAGTTCCATTTCATTTATCTCTGCTTCAATATTTTTTTTCAATATCTGCTTTCAATCTTTTTTTATATAATTCCTTCTGCTGGTTTTGGTCCCCCTCCCAGCTCTGTTAGATTTAAGGTTAGGTTAATTATTTGAAATTTTTCTCACTTCTTTAGGTAGGCCTCTAAATTTGATTTGAAATTCCCTTTTAGAATAGCTTTTGCTGCTTCCAAAAGTTTCCAGGCTATTGTGTTTCATTTTCATTCATATTCATGTATTTTAAAACTTTCTCTTTGATTTATTGGTTGACCTTTCCTTGTTTAGTTGTATGTTATTTAACCAAGCTGTATGTGTGTGCTTTCCAGAGTTTTTCTTACAGTTGATTTCTAGGTTCATAGCGCTGTGGTCAGAAAAGATGCATGGTATGATTTTAGTCCTTTTTAATTTGTGGAGACTTGTTTTATGGTCTAATGCATGATATATGCTGGAGAATATTTGATGTGTACTTGAAAAGAATGTATATTGTACTATTTTAGGATGGAATATTCTGAATATACCAATTAGATACATCTGGTCAAATGTGTGATTCAAAGCCATTGTTTCCTCATTGATTTTCTATTTGAATGATCTATCCATTGATGTAAGTAGGGTGTTAAAGTCCCATGTTATTTTGTATTAGTATTGATTACTTCCTTTATTATGTTATTAGTTGCTTTATGTATTTGAAGGCTCCATTGGTGGGTGCATAAATATTTATAATAGTTATATCTTCTTGTTGAATTGTTTCCTTTATGGTTATATACCATATATATGTATATATGGTTATATACCATATACCATATATAGTGTCCTTCTTTGTAACTTGTTACAGTCTTTGTTTGTAAAGTCTACTTTGTCTGGAAGAATCCTGTAGATGATGTAAAAGGGGAACTGTGTTTCATCTGGTCTCTTGAATTTACCTAGATATCTAACAGATCATTCAGAATATCTGAAAATTCAACCTGAGATCTAAGGAAAGAATTGCTACAATACTACAAATAGAAAAAAAGACTACTATTTGCAAAGGAAGAAGGTGAAGTGACATGATTTTGAGGGGATATATAAACCACAGTCGGGAGGGATCCTCTGTAAGCAGGCCGCTGGAAAGTGATACAGCAGTAGTACATAGAATCAGAACTTTTAGAAGTCGGCTTCCATGAGGGACATCGCTGGCTGAAATATGCTCAGGTGGTAAAGCAGGGAAGACTCTTAAGCAGTGTGGTCTCAGGATCCCCAGGGTCACAGAAAGAAGGGGGATGCCTGAATGCAGCAGAGTGCCCAAGTGTTGGAGCAGAGAAGCCAGCTATAATTAGCGAGCTCCAAAGTGGCTTCTCAGCTATGTGTTGCAATAAACTATGAACCCCAACACAATCAGGAGACCACTCTCCAAGCAGGGACCCAAAAAAGAACAACTGCTATGAGAGCTGGATCCTTTGTCCAGGAGGAGTAGCATGGATCAGAAAAAAATAAGGCAAAGCCTCCACAAACAGGCTTTTTTGAGGCACCTCTCCTTCCCCTGGGAGGATTGATGTTGGTACACACAGCAGGAGTCTGGGGAGTTTGAAGCATATGAAAGGGTTTGACTGTCTTTCCCTGAAGGGGCACTGAAGAGTGGGGGACATGATCCTTCAGCTCTAGGGCTGGAGATTGGGGTGGCACCATTTTTTTTGTTGTTTGTTCACCCTATAAAGCAGCAGTAAAAGACAAATAGAGTAATCCATATGAGTTTACATTGAGCCTGGCCCCTGGCAAGGAATGGTGCAATTCCACCTAGGCAAAGACACCCGCGGATCAGTGCAACAGCCCTCTTACCCAGAAGACCAGAAGGATCCTCAGGGGAATACCAAATTAATAGATCCCTCAAAACTGAAAAACTCTTGTGCTGGGGAAAATAGTATATAGAATTGGGGTTTTGGCATGATTCTTTAATCTTGCAGTTTAAGATTTTTCTTTTTTCCTTTTCAACTAGTTTTTTATTTTATCAACTCTTTGTTTTTAAGTCTTTTTTAAATTTCATTTTTCCATTTTCACTTTATTGATATATACTTCATTTTTTGCTTCCTTTCACTGTATACACTTTTATTTTTGTTATATATAAATTTTGCTTTCTTTACAATTCTGAGATTTAGCTTCTTCTAACAAACAGGACAAAATATACACGGGGCAAGTGGATTACCCTGTTTTGTCCACCTGTGTCCACACTTGTGAGATTATGTTCTTTCTTTTCTACTTTTTTTTAATTTTCTTTT
>NW_026740406.1:0-9054 GCF_022355385.1 Mustela nigripes | reverse complement strand
TCCTCTGGCCAGAGACTGGGAGGCCGCCATATTCATTCCCATCCTCCAGAGCTGTACAGAAAGCGATCAGGGAACAAAAGATCCAGAGAGTGAACCTGAGCAGATTGGTTAGCCTGGCCCCTGGCAAGGGTGGTGCAATTCCGCCTCAGGCAAAGACACTTGAGAATCATGGCAACAGACCTCTCCCCCAGAAGATCAGCAAGAACATCCAGCCAAGACCAAGTTCACTGATCAATGAGAACTACAAAAGATCAGAGCTACTGGAATACAGTACATAGAATTCATAGTTTTTTTTTTCTCCAAGATTCTTTAGTCTTTTAAAGTTAAATTTTTTTAAATTTCAAAGCTGTGATCACCAAGACAGCATGGTACTAGCATAAAAACAGACACAGAGACCAGAGGAACAGAGTAGAGAGCCCAGATATGGACCCTCAACTCTATGGTCAAATAATCTTTGACAAAACAGGAAAAAATATACAGTGGAAAAAAGACAGTCTCCTTAATAAATGGTGCTGGGGAAACTGGACAGCTATATGTAGAAGAATAAAACTTGACCATTCTCTTAGACCATACACAAAGATAAACTCAAAATGAATAAAAGACCTCAACGTGAGACAGGAATCCATCAGAATCCTAGAGGACAACATAGGCAGTAATCTCTTCGATATCAGCCACAGCAACTTCTTTCAAGATATGTCTCCAAAGGCAAAGGAAACAAAAGCGAAAATAAACTTTTGGGACTTCATCAAAATTTTATTTTTTTCTAATCCTATTTTTTGAAATTTTCCTCTTTCCTATTTTAATGTTTTTTAAAACTATTTTTATCTTATCTATACCTTTTAAAAAATGTTTTTCAATGTTCATTGGTATGGTTATATTCTATTCCTTCATTATATTTAGCTTTATTTTTTGCACACATGTAGGTTTTTCTTTCTTTAAAATTTTGGGATACAGTTTCTTTTAATAGATCAAAATATACCCTAAATCTAGTGCATGGCTTCATTCTGGTCTCCAGCTTGATCACATTCTTTCCCTTTTTTTTCTGATCACATTATTTCCCTTTTCTTTTTCCTTTTTTCAACCAACTTCTTATCTTATCAATTACTTTTTCATAATCTTTTAAAATTTTTATCTTTACAGTTTTATTCCATTCCTTCATCATGTTTACTCTTATTTTTGTATATATGTAAGTTTTTCTTTCTTTAAAATTTTGAGAAGCAGTTTCTTCTAATAGACCAAATATGCCCAAAATCAAGTGAGTGGCTCTGTCTATTCACCAGTCTAATATATGTATTTATATTTTTCTTCTTTTTTGTCCTCCTAATTTTGGGTCTCTTTCTATTAGGTTAGTGGGTTAGTGTATGTTTTTGCTATCCTTTTAGCAGTCTGTTCTCTCATTCATCTATTCTTATCTGGATAAAATGAAAAGAAAGAAAAACTCGCCTTGAAAAAAAGAATAAGAGGCAGTACCGATAGCTAAGGACCTAATCAATACAGACATTAGTAATATGTCAAACCAGAGTTCAGAATGATGATTATCAAGGTGCTAGCTGGGTTCAATAAAAAACATGGAAGAGGGGCGCCTGGGCAGCTCAGTGGGTTAAGCTGCTGCCTTCGGCTCAGGTCATAATCCCAGGGTCCTGGGATCGAGCCCCGCATCGGGCTCTCTGCTCAGCAGGGAGCGTGCTTCCTCCTCTCTCTCTACCTGCCTCTCTGCCTGCTTGTCATCTCTCTCTGTCAAATAAATAAATAAAAAATCTTTAAAAAATTAAAAAACATGGAAGATACTAGAGAATTCCTTTCTGGAGAAATAAAATCCCTTTCTAGAGAAATAAAAGAACTAAAATCTAACCAAGTTGAAAGCAAAAAAGCTATTAATGAGGTGCAATAAAAAATGGAGGCTCTTACTGCTAGGATAAATGAGGCATAAGAGATAATTAGTGACATAGAAGACCAAATGATGGAGAATAAAGAAGCTGAGAAAAAGAGGCACAAACTACTACACCCCATGGGGGAATTCAAGAGATAAGTGATACCAATTTTAGGATAATTGGGATCCCAGAAGAAGAAGAGAGAGAGAGGGATAGAAGGTATTTTGGAGCAAATTATAGCAGAAAATTTCCCTAATTTGGCAACGAGAAAGGGCATCAAAATCCAGAGAATCCCCGTCAAGATCAATAAAAATAGGTTCACACCTTGTCATCTAATAGTAAAATTTACAAGTCTCATTGACAAAGAGAAAATTCTGAAAGCAGCTCAGGACAAGAGGTCAGTAACATACAATGGTAGAAATATTAGATTGGCGGCAGACCTACCCACAGAGACCTAGCAGGCCAGAAAGAACTGGCATGATATATTCAGAGCACTAAACAAGAAAAATATGCAGGCAAGAATACTATATCCAGCTAGGCTGTCATTGGAAAAAAAAGGAGAGATAAAAAGCTTCCAGGACAAACAAAAACTAAAACAATTTGCAAATGCCAAACCAGCCCTACAGGAAATATTGAAAGTGGTCCTCTAAGCAAAAAGAGAGCCTAAAAGTAGTAGACCAGAAAGGAACAGAGATAATATACAGTAACAGTCACCTTACAGGCAATACAATGACACTAAATTCATAAATGAATGGGTCGGGGTGCCTGGGTGGCTCAGTTGGTTAAGCAATTGCCTTTGGCTCAGGTCATGATCCTGGAGTCCCGGGATGGAGTCCCACATTGGGCTCCCTGCTCAGCAGGAAGTCTGCTTCTCCCTGTTATTCTGAACGTAAATGGGCTAAATGTCCCCAATCAAAAGACACAGGGTATCAGAATGGATTAAAAACAAAACAAAACAAAACAAAACAAGACACACTGATATGCTGTCTGTAAGAAACTCATTGTAGACACAAAGACACCTCCAGATTTAAAGTGGGGGAGGGGACAATTTGCCATGCTAATGGACATCAAAACAGAGCTGGGGTGGCAATCCTTATATCAGATAAATTAGATTTGAAGCCAAAGACTATAATAGGAGATGAGGAAGGACACTATACCATTCTTTTTTTTTTTTTTAAGAAGACTATTTATTTGACAGAGATCACAAGTAGGCAGAGAGGCAGACAGAGAGAGAGGAAGGGAAGCAGCCTCCCTGCTGAGTAGAGAGCCCAATGTGGGGCTTGATCCCAGGACCCTGGGATCATGACCTGAGCCGAAGGCAGAGGCTTTAACCCACTGAGCCACCCAGGCACCCCACTATATCATTCTTAAAGGGTCTGTCCAACAAGAAGATCTAACAATTTTAAATATCTATGCCCCTAACATGGGAGCAGCGAATTATATAAACCAATTAATAACAAAATCAAAGAAACATAGACAATAATAGCAAGATACTTTTACACACTGCCCCCCCCCCGAAATGGACAGATCATCTAAGCAAAAGATCAGCAAGGAAATAAATGCTTTAGAAGACACACTGGACCAGATGGACATCACAGATATATTCAACATTTCATTCCAAAGCAACAGAATACACATTCTTCTCTAGTTCCCATGGGACATTCTCCAGAATAGATCACATTCTGGTTCACAGATCAGGTCTCAACAGGAGACCCCAACAGGAGATCCCAAAAGATTGGGATCATTCCCTGCATATTTTTGGACCACAATGCTTTGAAACTAGAACTCAGCCACAAGAGAAAGTTGGAAAGAACTCAAATACATGTAGGCTAAAAAGCATCCTATTAAAGAATGAATGGGTCGGGGTGCCTGGGTGGCTCAGTTGGTTAAGCAATTGCCTTTGGCTCAGGTCATGATCCTGGAGTCCCGGGATGGAGTCCCACATTGGGCTCCCTGCTCAGCAGGAAGTCTGCTTCTCCCTGTGACCTTCTCCCCTGTTATGCTCTCTCTCCCCCTCTCTGTCTCTCAAATAAATAAATAAAATATTTTTTATAAAAGGAAGAAATGAATGGGTCAACCAGGAAATAAAAGAAGAATTTTAAAATTTCATGGAAACAAATGAAAATGAAAAACAACTGTTCTAAATATTTGGGACACAACAAAGGTGGTCCTGAGAGGAAAGTATGTAGCAACACAAGCCTTTCTCAAGAAACAAGAAAGGTCTCAAATATACAAACTAGCCCTACACCTAAAGGAGCTGGAGAAAGTACAGCAAATAAAACCTAAAAACCCAGCAGGAGAAGAGAAATAATAAAGATCAGAGCAGGAATCAATGAAATAGAAACCAAAAGAACAGTAGAGCAGATCAACAAAACTAGGGTTGGTTCTTTGAAAGAGAACATATTAAGAGCAATGATACATCAGCAAATTTGACAATCTGGAAGAAATGAATGTATTCCTGGAGACATATAAACTACCAAACCTGAACCAGGAAGAAATAAAAAACCTGAATAGATCCATAACCAGTAAAGAGATTGAAGCAGTCATCAAAAATCTCCCAATAATCAAAAGCCCAGGGCCAGACGGCTTCCCAGGGAAATTTGGCCAATCATTTAAAGAAGAATTAATACCTATTCCCCAGAAATTGTTCCAAAAAATAGAAACGGAAGGAAAACGTCCAAACTCATTTTAAGAGGCCAGCATTACCTTGATCCCCAAACCAGACAAAGACCCTATCAGAATTACACACCAATATCCTTGATGAACACAGATGCAAAAATTCTCACCAAAATACTAGCCAGTAGGATCCAACAGTACATTAAAAGGATGATTCACCATGACCAAGTGGGATTTATTCCTGGCCTTCAAGGTTGGTTCAACATCCGCAAATCAACCAATGTGATACAATACATTAATAAAAGAAAGAACAAGAACCATATGATACTCTCAATAGATGCTGAAAAGCATTTGACAATGTACAGCATCCCTTCTTGATCAAAACTCTTCACAGTGTAGGGATAGAGGATACATGCCTCAATATAATAAAGGCCATCTATGAAAAGCCCACAGAGAATATCATTCTCAAAGGGAAGAAACTGAAAGCTTTTCTCCTAAGGTCAAGAACACAGCAGGGGTGTCCACTATGACCATTGCTATTCAACATAGGACTAGAAGTCCTAGCCTCAGCAACCAGACAACAAAAAGAAATAAAAGGCATCTATCTGAATCAGCAAAAAAGAAGTCAAACTCTCATTCTTTGCAGATGATATGATACTTTGTGTGGAAAATCCACTTTCTGTGGAAGACTCCACTCCAAAACTTCTCAAATTCATGCAGGAATTCAGTAAAGTTTCAGGATATAAAATCAATGTACAGAAATCACTTGCATTTCTATACACCAACAGCAAGACAGAAGAAAGAGAAATTAAAAGAGTTGATCCCATTTACAATGGCACCCAAAACCATAAAATACCTAGGAATAAACCTAACCAAAGAGGCAAAGAATCTGTACTCAGAAAACTATAAAGTACCCATGAAAGTAATTCAGGAAGACACAAAGAAAGGGGAAAATGTTTCATGCTCATGGATTGGAAGAACAAGTATTGTGATAATGTCTATGCTACCTAAAGCAATTTACATGTTTAATGCAATCCCTACCAAAATACCATGTTTTTTTTTTTTTCAAAGAAATGGGACAAATTATCCTAAAATTTATATGGAACCAGAAAAGACCCCAAATAGCCAGAGGAATGCTGAGGCAGAAAGCCAAGGTTGGTGGCATCACAATTCCAAACTTTAATTTCTATTACAAAGCTGTAATCATCAAGACAGTATGGTACTGGCACAAAAACAGACACATAGATCAATGGAACAAAATAGAGAGCCCAGAAATAGACCCTCAACTCTATGGTCAACTAATCTTCAACAAAGTAGGAAAGAATGTCCAATGGAAAAAAGACAGCCTCTTCAACAAATCGTGTTGGGAAAATTGGACAGCCACGTGAAGAAGAATGAAACTGGACCATTTCCTTATACCACACACAAAAATAGACTCAGAATGGATGAAAGACCTCAATGTGAGAAAGGAATCCATCAAAATCCTTGAGGAGAACACAGGCAGCAACCTCTTCAACCCCAGCCACAGCAACTTCTTCCTAGGACCATCACCAAAGGCAAGGGAAGCAAGGGCAAAAGTAGATTATTGGGACTTCATCAAGATCAAAAGCTTTTGCACAGCAAAGAAACAGTCAGCAAAACTAAAGGACAACCAACAGAATGGGAGAAGATATTTGCAAGCAACATATCAGATCAAGGGCTAGTATCCAAAATCTAGAAAGAACTTATCAAACTCAACACCAAAGAACAAATAATCCAATCAAGAAATGGGCAGAAGATATGAAGAGACATTTCTGCAAAGAAGACATCCAGATGGCCAACAGACACATGAAAAAGTGTTCTGTATCACTTGGCATCAGGGAAATACAAATCAAAACCACCATGAGATACTACCTCACACCAGTCAGAATGGCTAATATCAACAAGTCATGAAATGACAGATGTTGCCAAGGGTATGGAGAAAGGGGAACCCTCCTACACTGTTGATGAGAACATAAGCCCGTGCAGCCACTCTGGAAAAGTGTATCGAGTCTCTCCAAAAAGTTGAAAATGGAATTACCCTATGACCCAGCAGTCATACTATTGGGTATTTACTCCAAAGATACAAATGTAGTGATTCAAAGGGGCATGTGCACCTGAATGTTTATAGCAGCAATGTCCGCAATAGCCAAACTATGGAAAGAATCTGGATGTCTATCAACATCCATAAATGGATAAAGAAAATGTGGTATATATAGACAATGGAATACTATGCAGCCATCAAAATAATGAAATCTTGCCATTTGTAATGATGTGGATGAAACTAGAGGGTATTATGCTAAGTGAAATAAGTCAGTCAGAAAAAGACAATTATCATATGATCTCTCTGATATGAGGAATTTGAGAGACAGGGCGGGAATCTTGGGGGTTAGGGAGGGAAGAAATGAAACAAGATGGGTTACGGGATGGAAATAAACTGTTAGAGACTCTTAATCTCAAGAAACAAACTGAGGGGCACTGGAGGTGAGGGGGGAGGGATAGAGTGGCTGGGTTATGGCACTGGGGATGGTATGGTGAGTGCTGTGAGTTGTGTAAGACTGATGATTTAGAGACCTGTACCCCTGGGGCAAATTAACATTATATGTTAATGAAAAAAAGAAAAAAAAAGGCTCTTTATCATTATAAAGCACAAGAAACATCAACTACGTTTTCTTTTAAAATCCATATTTTGGGCAATGCTAGCAGGTGGACTAGAGGAGAGTATTAGAATTTTGTCCTGCTTGTGACAGGCTGAGTTCAGGACAAAGTCAATGACCACTGCCCCTTGTGAGCTACAGCTGCGTCTCTCCAGTTCTGAACCATGTCCCTTCTTAAAATCACTGACCCACAGAATAAAAGGTGGTGATAAGTAGTGTCACAGGAGGTCAGGTAGGGCCTTTCTTATGCTCGAGACTTAGGTCTCAAACTAAGACAAAGAAGCCTCAATTTCGCTGCTTTTCTAAGAGAGTTGTCAGCAGTAGGTCTCTGGACACCAGCATTAGGGCTTAATGAGAGACAGGCCAATCCATTCTGCTACCCTCACTGAAACTTTCCTGCCACACTCCTCTGCCTTCAACATGAGCAGAAACCTCAGGGTGAGGGTGACGGGGGAGGATGGTGGCAGGAGAGAAAAGAGAGGAGTCTGGGTCCTGAGTCCACTTGGTGTGAAACCATAGAATGCTCACCATGTGCCAGACCACACGGGGACTGCTCCGGGACAGACGTCGGCAGGCTACAGCTCGTGGGCCGAATGCAGCCTGTCATCTGTTTTTGTAAATAAAGTTTAATTTGAACACAACTATGCTCCTTGCTTTCCATATTTTCAACAGCTGCTGGATCCCTACAATTGCAGAATTGTGTAGTTAAAGCAGAAAGTACATGGTTCACGAAGCTGAAAATATTTACTATCTGGCTCTTCACAGAAGAAGGTTGCTGACCCCCACCTACTCTGGGAAAATCATTTACAGAGATTATGGGTACTGGCAAAAGAGGGAGACATGCCCCCATTCTGGGGACCTGGATATCTGCTGGTGCCATTGGTATGTGTGCCACCTAAACATAGGAAAAAAGAAGTCCAGGAAAATGGCAGAGCAGGGAACCACGTATGACCAAGGAAACACGTGTCTGGCCACTTTCCAGCATAGAGGGGCTGCAAAGATTTCCACAGGCCAAGGGGAATGATGGGAGGTTGTGGAGCTCGAAGCCATCCTGGGAGTAGCCCAAGTTAAGATGTCGGTCATTTGGCAAGGGATAAAAGCAGCAGCACAGATGGGGCATCATTGTACTATAGCAGATCATTTACAGAGGGTGGAGGGTGAACTGATATCAAGGTCTTGGATATTGGGAAGGTCCCTTTCATCTAACAGGACCCCTCAAAGAACTCACACATGCATGCCTTGAGAGCAAATTTTTGTGTATCTGTTACTCAGCTGAGCCTGATGGCCACCTAGCTCCAGCCAGGGAAGCAGAGAAGCCATAGGAGGACCACGAGGACACCAGTTACGTAAGAGACACTGTGCTTTGTCATACATCCCTTCCTCACCCCAATCCAGAAAACCTAGAATGAAAAGCTAAAACCAAAAGAAGGAAGGAGGAGAGAAAGAGCCTGCCCCTTCCTCCTCTTACTTCCCATCCCCAATGCAGAGGCTGAAAGGTTCCTGGGAAGCACTAAGTGGGAATTGACAAAGTACATTTGATGAGTCTGAGGACTGGACACCAGAAGATGGCTTGCTGTGTTACCCCCTCTCCTCCCCATTGCACATTTACACCCAGCAGTTTAGCCCATGAACCATGTAGGTGATATTAGTTTGAGTTTTGTTGAGTAATGTATTATCCACTTTCAGTTTATTCTCCTTACTAGCTTTCTTGGTTTTCTTATTGGATTAAAAATACTTTGCTTTTATTTATAAACGAGAAATATTCTCTTAGCATTCCTAACTTAATCGTGAATTTTTAGTACTGAGTACCTGGTACCCTGTAGCATATGATACCAGAAATGAAATGGCTGAGCACAAATTCTTAGCTTCAATTTTAAGAGCTGGGATTTAAA
>NW_026740405.1:0-9056 GCF_022355385.1 Mustela nigripes | reverse complement strand
GTATATTTAAAGAGGTACAAGTAATTCCATCTTAAATATCTCCCTCTGTATTCTCTGAAACAGAATTTATTTAGGCCTGCTTTAAAAAATGAATATTCAAGTCTCCTCCTTATGATTCAGAGAATGCTTATATTTATTAGACTACTGGAATGTGTCATTTGTAAACTCTATGGGCTGAGAGGGAGTGAGCGGCTCTCCATTTCATGGCTATTCCAGATAAGGGAGGTCATCCCCAAGCTGGGGGATGCAGGTGGGTGTCCACTTTTTAGGCAGACCAGACTATATTTGCCCCTTGGTTTCTGTTCATCAAGATGTCAGTTTTCTCCAGACTATTAGGAAGGTACTCAGATATTTTTACGTGCTGACCAAATCTGTGTAAGAATGTGAACTTGCCCATTCCTATCGTAATCGCTTCTGTTTTTCTAATGAATGAGGTATATGATCTCCTGATTTCACAACTCCAGGAACAAAGAAACATATATGTTATTCATAATGTATACCTAAAAGGATTACTTTTGTGTTAAAATATAAATCAAATCTTAATCCTGTTCTCATTTATTTTGAGTGAGAAGACTTCAGTATAAACCAAAAAGCCGATTTAAAATAAATCAACTTAAATGTGATTCATGTTTTCGAAATAGGAATCAAAGTCTAAACATGCAAAATGTCATGGTTGGTGCCATGTTTAGAGAGAGCAACGATGATAGGTTGGTGCTAGAATAGAAGGCATGGTCTCTGGAGCTGTATTGCCTTTGGTTAAATATCACTGGCAAGTTGTACAAAGTAAGTAAGTTGCACCAATATTTTTCCCCTTGAAAAATCCTGCTTGGCTCCTTGCCACTTCCAGTCCATGAACGGGAGGAGAATGAGGCACAAACAAGTCAGCTGCAAGAGAAAGGGAGCAGGGGACAACAGTAGAAAAGACTGTTGTCCCCAACAACTCCTCGATCCCGCTTTCATTAGATAGAAACAGTAACCAACAGAAGAGCCAAAGAAGGCCAAACATTAGTGATAGGCCTTGTAGATAACAAAGAAGGAAGGCAAAATATGTCTGGACAAGCAGTATATAGTTGAACAAGCACATTCAGAGGACTTATCTAAGTAGCCACAGGTGCTTTCTGGGGGAAAGGGGAGATAACGGAAAAATGAAGCAGGCGGCGTTCCTCCCTGAGCGGGCCGGGCGTTCCCAGCTGCTCAGCTTCAATGCCGTATATCGTCCTCTACCCTACAGCCTGTTACCAGTATGTGTTTTTCTTAAGGCTATGTCTAAATGTGCTTGGTAACTAGTAAAATTTCCCATGGGTTATATTTTAAGTAATACATTGTTCTAAGGTTCAGCTGAAGCTCCTGACAGACGGGAGGGAGAATCAGAGCACATGGGGTGTTAGGGAGGTAACAACTCAGGTTGCAGCTCCTGCAACTCACGTAGCTCTGCCTTTGATCTGTGTGGTGGCTGTGTGCTGCGTGGTTTGTCCACTGCCAAGTATACTGAGCTGCAGTGTAGAATCCTGGGTGGAATCCTCAGCCCTGTGTCCAAATGACCCCAGACCGCACCACATGTAAAGTACTTAGTCCGGTTAAAGAACCACCCCAGCAGGTGGATTTCTTCACATGCTGCGCTCCATCACCTCTCCTCTTGCAAACAAAGGGAACAATATAGGAAGGGGAAGTAACCTAAATCATGTTCACACCTGGTACACCGGAGATCATGGAGTTTTTCTTGCCATGGGATCCATCATGTCAATGAACAGGCAGAGAAGGACACAGATGTGTAGATGGATGGAGAGACAGACAGACCTAAGTGATTGTCACAAACGCATTCACAGTTGGATTGCTGAAAGGAGGGTTATAGAAGGCATCAGATGCATTAGTCACATCATCCCCGTCTCTTCAGAGAGCAAATGAAGACAGAGGTTGCTCTAGAACCCTACCAAGTCTCAGAGAATGAGCAAGCTAGTACTCAGTTACATACACAATAACATCCTGGGTATTTGAGGATAACAGTGACAGTGATTGGATAACCAAGTGGCCTGGTCACTGTTATTGAGTTCCTGTCCCTGACACTAAAATTGGATACAATGTAGCTCTTCAAAGAGAAGTCCTGTAAAAAAATTTAAGAGTAATTAAAGTGACAACTCTTTGTTGTCAGGTGAGGTACAAGGTGTAGTGAACATGTTGACTGTTGTACTTGTTAGTATTTAAGAACCTTTCCAGAGGCTCTGAGCATCTCATCAGGAATCCCTGTGACCAGAGGCACCCACTGAGCTGTGAGTCTGTTGGGCTCAATTATGGTCTTTATCTCTGTCCCAGAGCATAGTGAAGAATCTTCACTTAACAACACGAATTTGTATTCAGTTAACTAAACAGGAATGCATTTTCCAACATTTGCTAACTGCAATATCAATGCCTGTGTCAGCCATCTCAAAAGTGTTTGACTGATGGATGCTGTTTTGGTACCTCCCTGCTTCGGTATGGATTAACATTCATTCTTTAATGAATATGGCAGCTTTAGCAAACCCCTCTAGGCCTCATCTGACCGTCCCAACCCTGACAGCCCTTGAAAAAAATCAGAGGAAATTTTAAAACAATACTGGTGCTCAAGCTTCCCACTGAAGATTCTGAGCTATCATCTGCTGTGCAGCCAAAGTTGAGATGCACTGACACAGCTAACACTTCAGTACTTAAAGCATTACCAGCAAAAGATGCCAAATAATCTACTTTCCCTGTTGCTGAACATTGTCTCTCTTTCTACAAATTTTTAATATAGTGGTATATCGGTTATCTACTGCTGCCTGACAGATCACCACCCACTTAGAGCTTAACCCAACTCCTTTTTAGTATGTCCCAGTTTCTGTGGGTCAGGAGTCTGGGCAGAGCTTAGCTGGGTCCTCTGCTCAGTGTTCACAGAAGCCTGCAGTGAAGGTGTCAGTCAGCATTGAGGTCTCATCTGGAGATTCCTCTGGGGAAGTATCCACTTCCTCCTCCTCATGGGTGTTGACGGCATCCAGAGTCTTGTAGCTGTAGGACCGAGAGCGTCTCGATTTTCACTGGCTGCCCTTAGCACCTAGAGTTTACCTGTAGTTCCGTGCCATGTAGGGATTCCTATATGGACTCCCACCATGACTGCCTGCCCCCTTACCGCCAGCAGGAAGAGGGACGGTTCCATAAGACAGGTGCTACCATCTCACATACCATAATCACATAACCTAGGTACAGCGCATCACCTCTGCTGTTTTCATTGGTTAAAAACAAGCCACAGGCCCTACACACAGCAACAGAAGGGGATCATGCTCAAGGCATGGCCCCCAGCAGCAGAGATCATGAAACATTTTTAGCCTCATAGAAGGAACTGGTGTACTCACCACAGAACTATAAATCAGCAGAATATCAGCAGCATATCTTTTTAATGTACTTGTACATAAGTACTTAATTACTCTATGACAAGTTTATACACTCCATCCTTTTAAAATAATGAAAATGTGCCCGCTTGTTAGCATGAAGTGAGGGCATGACCTAGAGGCCATGCTGTGGTTCTGAATTTTAACAGGTAGACACCAAGTGAAAGCTAGGCCAATAGATCTTTAACCTAAAGGCAAAAAACTGCTGTATCCAAAGGACGTGTGGACTTAGAACTCAGTGTTCCAGTAAGCCAGTGCCCACTTTCCTGATGATGCACGTGTGATGTACATGAGCTTGCTATCAGCTACGTGAGTCCTGCACGTTACAAGTCTGTGTTCTGACTGCGCCTCCCCCTTCTCTCCAGGTGTGATAGCGGTGGTGGTATTTGTCTTGCTCTGTCTCACCGCCGTGGCCACACGCATTTATCAGCAGAGATGGCTGTACCAAAAAAACGAGTCAACTGTTCCCCCGGCTGGAGACAGTGCTGAGACAGCTCTGAAGAGTGAGGTCAATGTGAAAAGCTCAGTCAGTGAGAGCCAGAGAGAGTACTTCTTCTGAAGGGCAGCTGCACCTCACTTCAGGCTCTGGTAACGGGACTTTCTCGCTAAGCGAGGGGACTCCCAGAAGATGAAGCCGCCCGCGTCCCCATCCCGCGGACAGGTGGCCATCCTGCAGCACTGTCAGCTTGCTCAAATGCAGTCCTGGGAGACTCTGCTCCGTGATGCTTCATGACCTGTGTGTGAGAAGGACTCAGCAGTGCCCATTAACCCCTGTGCGGTGGTGTCTGGCTGTCTGGCCCGATTGTTGAAAATTCACACATGGTTTGCATAATGACTTTGTGTTTGAAGTGAGAATAAGGATGTGAGCTGTGGTTCTACTCTCTTATTTTTTTTTTTTTTTTAAACCTGAGTTTCTTTTTTTTTTTTTTTTTTAAAGATTTTATTTATTTATTTGACAGAGAGAGATCACAGGTAGGAAGAGAGGCAGGCAGAGAGAGAGGAGGAAGCAGGCTCCCTGCTGAGCAGAGAGCCCGATGTGGGACTCGACCCCAGGACCCTGAGATCATGAGATCATGACCTGAGCCGAAGGCAGCGGCTTAACCCACTGAGCCACCCAGGCGCCCCGGTCCTACTCTCTTAAAAATGAGACCTGGAGGGGCGCCTGGGTGGCTCAGGGGGTTAAGCCTCTGCCTTCGGCTCAGGTCATGATCTCAGGGTCCTGGGATGAAGCCCCACATTGGGCTCTCTGCTCAGGGAGCCTGCTTCCCTCCCTCTCTGCCTGCCTCTCTGCCTACTTGTGATCTGTCTGTCAAATAAATAAATAAAATCTTAAAAAAAAAATGAGACCTGGAAGTTTATAAAAGTCAAATTTGGACCCTAGTGTTGTGTGTTGCATGCAAATATGTATTTTGCCTCCTCTATCGATCACCTGCAGATGCTTCTAAAGCCGGGAAGTGCTTCTCCAACGTTCTGGGAGTGCGTTTCTATCTCCATTTGAACCAAAGCCCACGGGCCAAAAATGCACTAACAACCTAGAAAAAAACATTTTTTTTTTGGCTGATTGTTTTTATGATCTGTCTCTTTAAAGTCACTTTGCATACATTTTTAGTGATGAAATGAATATTGAATGCCAGCTATGAAATTGTAGTATTTTATTCATTTACGGAGCAGAAAAATTCATAGGTAGCAAAGCACGTAAAGCATCCTAGTCTGCGCTACTTTGCTTTTTTTCTTTGTAATTCGTCATTTTAATCTTTGTAAATTATGATAAAGATCAGCTGATGATCTCCCCAACATGTATATTTTCTAACTGAAATAGTGCCCAAGTATAAACTGGCCTGAACACTGCAAATGTATCCTTCCTCCCTTTCATCAGAATGAACTTAATCCTTTTTTTAAAAGATTTTATTTATTTATTTTACAGAGAGAGAGAGAGAGAGAGAGAGAGATCACAAGTAGGCAGAGAGGCAGGCAGAGAGAGAGGGGGAAGCAGGCTTCTCGCTGAGCAAAGAGCCCAATACGGGGCTTGATCCCAGGACCCTGAGATCATGACCTGAGCTGAAGGCAGAGGCTTAACCCACTGAGCCACACAGGCACCCTTGAACTTAATCCTAAATTTGTTTCTTTCAAATGTGGGGTGCTATGGTCACAATTCTTTGCAGTCTTGTGGTTCTCTTGTTCTGAAGGTAGTCACAACAACTGGATATCTTGCAACTGTCTTTTCATTTACTTGGGAAAAGTCCCGTTTTGAACAAAAGCTCTCCATTTCTTTTTTCTAAATTCTGAGTGATCTAGGCCAACCATTCTCTGAAATACCATCTCAGTCTAGTCACTGTTTGGAATGTCAGGGGAAGGGTGCTGATGCCAGGGAAAATGCAGGTTGTAGGATATGGACCCAATCTGTCATGCTGGTCAAGAATCTAGGATCTCGGAGTCAGAGTCATCCACCAGAGTGCCCAGAATCAACCAGTTCATTTCATATTCAAGGATATTTGCATACTTGGGCATAAAGAATTTGTATTAACCACAGGAATTTTTCCAGTAATGACTTTTGTGGTAGCGGTTGGAGGATAATTGTATGGAGCTGACCATTTGCACTCACTAGCCATTTCTAAGTGAAATGTCTTGATAAGCCACTTGCCACATGCCTGCCAGGAATCATGTTGCTTCCTTTGACCACAGCAGGACCACCCAGAACTCCATACACTGAGCCTTGCAATGACCTTTGAGTGTATGCCTATTTTTCTGTGATTTTTTTAAACAATAGAAAAAGATGCCCTCTGTTCTAAGCCTTTTCTCCAAACAAAACAAAACAAAACATAGTTTTCAATGAGGTTTAATAAGTCACCATAATATATCATCTCATAGTTTCTGTGGATCAGGAGCTGGGCACGGGTTTACTGTGTTTTCTGCAAGTCTGCTTTGAGGCATCAGCCAGGACTGTGTCCTCATCCAGAGACTCAGCTGGGGAAGTCCTTCATCTTACGGTTATGGGCAGCATTCCATTCCTTACTGCTGGGAGATTCCTGGAAGCCTGTTTCTGCTAGAGACCAGCAAGACAGAGAGAGGGAAAGAGAGAGACAGAGACTCTAGAGCAAGTCTGCTAACAAGATGGAATTTTAAATACTGTAACATGATGATGGGAGTGAAGGCTCATCCCCACTGCCAAATTCAGTTGGTGAGAAGCAAGTCCTAGGTCCTGCCCACACTGAAGAGGAGGGCATCACAGAAGGACTCGAACCAGCAGGCTGAGATCATGGGAGTCAGGTGAAAGTTAATCTACCACAGTACTATATTGAAGTTTCTTTAAGTGAAGAATGAAGGATTTTCAGGATCTGAATAGAGTAATATATGAAGAACCTACTTCGGTAAATGATATATACTCCCCCTGCCCCAAAAGTGGAGAAGGATTCAGCACAAAAATGATAGGTTCTAGTTAATGCACAGCTGACTGTTAACACTCTGAAATCACGACAACTTTAACAAATGATCACAATAAGTTCCGGAAATGTTCATCACTTTGGTAGCTAGCATTTTGCAGATTTATAGATAGTGAAATTAATCATATCCTCTCTTTTTAAAAGAGAAAACAAAATATTTGTACCAAACTGCAGTGATGTATCACCCAGTTTACTGATTTGTAAATTTTACCTGCTTTTTGTTAATGAAATAATCTTTTTGGATTAAATTAGGAAAATATTTTTAAGAGAAATTGAATGAAATTTGAATTATGAAATTATATTGATTTTCCCCTAAAATATTAAAAATTGTGCAAAAGCATATATTCTGTTGTGGTGTGTGTATTATTTTATCTCTGCTGTATATAGAGAGTACTATGCTCTGTTAATATGATTTGCCAAGGTGTTTAATTGTCAAACACAAAGTAAAACATAAAGTCCCTCATATTTACTGATTACTACGACTTAAAATACCTATGAATGTAGGTATTTATACCTTTGCCAGAGAACAATAATTTAGCATTCAGTAAGTTGTTTGTTGAATGTTTACTATGTACTCAAAACAGGTTACACAAGATTTACTCCCAGAGCTGGGTTTCTAGAGCACTATAAATATACAAATCCCAATTTGCAAATAACACCTTTCTATGAAATAAATGTTCAAAGATAATAATTCCCCAAGTTTTATTTCCAGATGGTAAAGGAAAATAGCACATAATTAACACTTATTATCGGGACTAGAACTTCAGAACCCCTGCTTACTCCATGATGAAGTAAAACCCCCTTCACTACCACCCCAGGATTATGTAGCTGTAGAGAAAAACATATTGGGGCATTCTGTGCATCTAGAATAATCACCATTTCTGGAATTTCTGTTTGTTTGTTTTCTTTCCTTACAGAATATCTGGTAGATAATTGTTTTCCATGGATTTCTTTAAGAATAAAATATAAAGTTCAGGATTCTTACCCTGAAGGAGGACAAACGCGATGGAGGTACTTTCCTGTATAGGCATAAACTGACGGTGATGATGTGACTGGGATGTTGAAATAGTCTTCCCACACAGGGTCCGTGGACCATGTTCCCACACAGGGGGCGTGGACCGTCTTCCAACACGGAGGGCCATGGACCCATAATGAATGAACACGTTTATTGCGTTGCCTAATCTGTTCACAGTGCATGTAATTAACATGTTAAGAAGTCCCTGGGTGCTCTCCGTGGTCCTGGCAGTCTCCTATGCCAGCATGGCTTATCAGGTGTGGCAACATGGGAGGAAGAATTAGGAAGATAGTGATAAACATGAAGTGGTCTGCCTTCCAAATGAGGAAATGGACTTGGTGTGTATGTGTGTCTACAGCTCCCCTGGAGACCATGGGCTCATTTTCAAGCTCTAGGGCATTGGAAGATTCTCTACACGTTGAAAATACTACAGCTGAACAAAAACATTATTAGTGTTAGATCTTCGGGCTACTTAAACCCACATATCAGTATTACGACGTTTTGTGGGGGACGAACGTATTCATAAGCACTGATCTAACCCTTGGGAGGGCTTAGAGCAGCCCCTAACCTACAGTGAGTCTGTTAGTTTACTGCTTCTGTTGAGTCAGCTGAGGATTTGGAGATCTCATACATATAAAGTATACTGAAGTGGGAATGAAAGTGGTTATTCGGGTATATTTTTAGATATAAACAGTTGACTGATAGTTCAGACCCCATGGGAAAGATTCATTAACTGAAAATAACTCATTAATAACCATCTTACATCCAAGTTAATGATGTGGGAGCCACTTTATCCACGCTTACAGGGGAGTAAGAGGAACTGCAGATGCAGTCGTCCAGGTCATGGGACACTAGCAGTTACAGGAGCAGGAACCAGCCGGGCCAGGCCCTGATTTCCAGCCTCATCTGGGGCTGCACACAGGGATCAGACTTAGGGAGAAGGACCCCGACCTAGGGTTTCTCAGCTGCAGAATTACTACCCTTGTTATATGCAAATTCAGGGATTCAACCCAGAATCCTATACTCAGGAGAAGATTTGTGAAAAGGGAGTGTGAAGGGAAGACACTTTGGATAACTAAAAGTGAGTACGTCTTTACATGGAGATCTTCATTAACGACATTTTAAAGCAACATGGCTACAAAAGTTGGGTATTCATTCTTTCTGATGGAGGCATAATACTCCATAGTGTATATGGACCACATC
>NW_026740404.1:0-9067 GCF_022355385.1 Mustela nigripes | reverse complement strand
TGACCCATAGGTTATGTGTGTGGTTGGCTTTAGCAGATACTATGAAATTGTTTTATGAAGTGTTTATACCAATTTATACTGCCACATAATGTAAGAGAGTTTGCAATTGCTTGGATGGGTGGTGTTCTCTGTCTTTTTAATTTTAACCTGTTACAGTAAGAGTGAGGGATATGACATTTGTAGTTTTGATTTGTATTTCCCTGATGTCTAAGAACCTTTTCATGTATCTTTTGAACAGTTAGATATCATCTTTTGTGAACTTCCTGTTCATGTCTTTTGCCCAGTTTTCTTTGGGACCATCTGTCTTTTACTAAGTCATAAGAGTTACAGTTGACCCTCTAACAATGCAGAGGCTGGGGACACTGACACCTGTGCAATTGAAAATCAGCACGTAACTTTTGACTTCCCCATGACTTAACTACCAACAGTCTACTGCTGAGTGGAAGCTTTACAATGACATAAAGTCAACTAACACATAATGTGTAGGTTATAGGTATTATATACTGTATCCTTACAATAAAGTAAACTAGAGAAAAGAAAATCTGATTAAGAAAATCATAAGAAAGAGAAAATACATGAACAGCACTGTACTGTATTTGTTTAAAAAAACCTGCATACAAGTGGACCCTTGCAGTTCAAACCTGTGTTGTCCGAGAGTCAACTGTTTTTTATACTTTGGATAGAAATTTATTTTGAATTTACAGTATTGGTTCCCATTCTCCAAATCATCTTTTCATTTGCTTCATGGCATGTTTTGATTACTGTCAAAAGATGTAGTTGTAGTCCAACTTATCAGTATTTCCCTTAGGTAGCTCTTACGCAACTGTTTAAGAAAGAAATCTTTGCCAACCCCCAAGGTCATGAAGACATTCTGTTTTTCCCTCAATGTTTCATTGTTTTACCTTTCACATTTAGCTCTATAATCCATCTGAAATTAATTTTTGTGTATGGTGTGAGGTAGTGTTCAAGACGAAATTTTCTTTTTCTTTTCTATATGGCTGCCCATATCCAATTGAAGCATTACCAGTGTTTGAAAACAACATCCTTTCCCCTCTGTTTCCAGTGAGCCTTCATTATTAATCGGGTGATTATATATGCGTGAGTCCATTTCTGGGCTCCATTTTGTTTCATTGGTCTATAGATCTAACAATTAGGAAACTTTCATATGGAAGAGAGATTTGTGAGGGAGAGACCACCAAGGACTCCATTATTGGTAGTGGTTGTGGGAGAGGCAGGAAGAAAGCCAATCAGTTTCTGGAAGCAGCTGTGGCAAGGTCCTAGAGCCTTGACAGTATGAATTACAGTGCCTGTGGCTTCAGTGGCATTAACTATAGGGTCTCCCCTGGAGAAGGCCAGGAGTATAAAATGAGCATTACCCTCAGCCATTTAGACTTGAAGCTTCATCCTCTGTTCCTTCCATAAAGTTGGATGCAAAGAATTTGAATCCTCTGTGCTTGCCTTCCCCTGAAACCAATTTGCCCGCGTGTGCTCCTTCCCCAGTAAGCCGTGAAATACAAGGTCTCCTTGTAATACTTTTATACACTGCTCGCTGCAGTTTAATATATGAGACACTGCATCATAGTCTGGAGGTTCAAAATTACCTCGAAGTAATCATTTCCTAGAGGGCTGGTAGTAAACATTCTGTCACACAGCTATAGATTGTCGCCTGTCGCCATCAATCAGCCCCCAGGGAGATATTTGGGGAAATGATATGGGAATGAATTGAGATCTGGTGCACGTGGCTGCCAGGTCTCTGCAGAGGGAAACAGGCTTGGTGGCCTATGGCAGGCTGCCTTTGCGAGGGGTAAGCTCTGTCTGCACCACAACCTGAGGTTGTGTTGAGCCCTGGGTGGCCTGTTGGCATAACCCAGCTCCAGGGTCATGGGATCCTTCAGCCTAATCCTGACCTCAGCCTTTTGACATCTCTGCATACTTCAGAACAGAGATATCACCTGTGTTTGCAAAATACTAACAATTGCTATTTATGAACACTCACCTTGCATTAGGGAATCAGCTAATCCTTTCCATGGGTCATTCCATTCATCTTCAGAATGACCTCAGGATGGAGTTATATTAGCTTCATTTCACAGCTGAGGAAACCGAGGCTTGGAAACGTGGGAACCTGAAAGTCATATAGTTGGTCAGTGGCAGAGGCAGGATTTGAATTTGGGTATTCTACCTCCAGAGGCTAAGTGCTGTGACTACATACTGCTTCTGTGCAATGTCCAGCTCTGCACAGAGCCATTGGCTCATATGCTCCCTGCACTTGTACATGTGCTGTCCATCATGCAGATGAAGAAATGAAGAATTCCAGAAATGCAGCTGCATCCAAGATAAGCACATCGATAATACCTCTGAGGCTCCACTCCAGGGTTCTGTGGCCACACACCTAGACCTTCCTCCTTGGAGAGGAAGGTAGAAGGCAGGTAAAACATCACTGGATGCAGAGTTTGCAGGACAGGTGTAGGCTCATCCCAAGGACCTAATGTCTTGGTGAACTTTGGCCAAAATCCCTAACGAAATCTCATCAGGACTTGGGGGCTGAAGCTTTTACAATTTGGATAAATTTTAAGGGGAATTATTAATAAAACTGAAGTATGAGCATACATATGTATTTAGCAAGTCCATTAAGGTGACGGGGCCTGAAACTTACATCTCATGAATGTCCCGGCCAATCCACTCCAATCTCCAGTCCGGAGTTCTACCTTGTTTGCTAAATCTCTAACCACCAGAAATCTAACAATTTCTTGCCTCAAATTGGTCCTCGGTCAGAATCTCCTGGATGGGGATGCCTAGGCATCAACACTGTGCTTCTGGGGCACTTTTGATCTATCGGTCGGCCCCTGCTGCAATAATGCTATGAAACAAATAACTCTCACATCTCAATGACTTACAATAACAAACATGTATTTTTCTCAATTCTATGTGTGCGGATGGGCTAACATCTGGTCAATTTCAGCTGGGTATAATTCTAGGCTGTGCATCTGCTCTGTGGGTCTCGTTCGGGGACCAGCAGCTCCCTGGGGGGCGTGCCCTTAGTATAATGGTGATATCAAGAGTGCAGGAGATCGTGATGCCTCTTGAAGCCCAGCTTAGAACTGTAAGGCCATCACTACCTCCTGCATTTCACTAGCCAAGGCAAGTCACTTGACCGAACAACAACAGGGTGAAGAAGGAGACTCCAGGTACAAGTCACATGGGCAAAGGGCATGGATACATAATTCTATCAGGGAAGGATGTGGAGATGGAAATGGCAATCCAATTGACCAGAGCTGAGAACCTTGGATCCTAGGGAAAGAACCTAGCCACATGCCTGGTTAGAGTAGGTGCTCAATAAACATTGTGCATTCTTCTAGAGAGGGCACTCCCATGGATGCTCTGAGGCTGATGCATGGGAGCCATTCTCCCTCCGTGATGGTTTCCAGGGATAAGTTAACTTCCCACCCTGGCACACGTTCAGTCTCCAGGGAGAGAGAGCTGTGCCATAATGCACCAAATGCTTTGAGTTCCTAGGAAGAAAGATCCCAATTGGAGGCTGCAAGAATGATTATCGACTGCTTAAATATCCATTTGCCCATCCACCACTCACAAAGTGCCCTATTTATTTGCACACTCTCTGTAATATAGCAGCGGAGGGAGAATTCATTAAGGCAAATTGTGAGTGTAGCTTTCAGAAAAAAATTCATCTCTCTGTTTTATGCACTGCATAGTTCCCTGTTTAATGAGAAGTCTGCAAGTCCATTTTCCTTAAGGGTTTAATAAAAGTATAATTTAAAAAATTAAGACAGATGGGGAAAGTGCCGAGGGAAGCTATTTCTCCCATTAACGCACAGAGTAGACCTTCTCAGTGCTGCGATATGGGTGGGGAGAGGAAAGACTCCAGAAGCGATCAAGAGTTCTTTAAGGTTACATAAAACTCTGGCCTGGGTTTATGTGGCTTAAGGATTCCTGCCGACCAGATAGGAATTATATTTATTGGTTGAAAAATGGGACTCTTACTAGCTGGCATTTTAATTAATGCTGATATAGGAACCTGGCTTTCTCTTAGAATTTGAACTACAGAGTCCCGGATGGAGACATTTACATTGTTACAACTATTTGAATAGTCTTGGTTGCTTTTAGAGAGGAGAGGAGGATGGGGCGTTTGAGGAAGGGAGAGTCTTAGGGTCTTGGCGGCCACCGTGTGATCCTCATCTTCCTATGTGTGGTACACTGGGGACAAACTCTTCACTGCAATTTGGTTTCCTTCCATCATGCTGCTGCTCCTGGCTTCCTGAAGGGAACCGGAACCTGAGATCTAATCATTTAATGACATATAACAATATATAATTACATTAGTGTAATTAAAGAAGCTAAGAATTAGTATTGCTCTTGTGTTTGATTGCTTTTTTTGGTTCATCTTCTCTGGGAAGCTGGTACTGTTATCATCACCCCCATTTTACAGGTCAGGAAACCAAGGCTCAGAAAAATGCAGAGTTAGGACTTGAACCCCTAGGTTCGTGTCTTAAACTCTGTGCTTCCATTTTCTATGTAACCGATGGGCCTCTGGGGCTCAGAGAAGTGTGGTAAAATCCTCAGGTCTGAACAGCAAGTGAATATAGAGTCAGGACTAGGTCTATTAGCAGGCAACTTTCCTTATTACTCTCTCAAATTTAATATGGGGATTCTGACTCACTTTAATATTAATCTGTATAACACTCATTAAGAAATATAAATATTCTCCTTCCTCATCTCAGAAGCAATAAGTGCCCTCACAGTGACAGGGACAGGGGTGACCATGTTGCTGGCTCTCCACTGAGGGCTGCTAGTCTTCATTTCATTGAATCGTCACCATTATATACCAAGGGGAAGGTATGTAACCAGCTCCCCACTCTCAAGATGTCGGACATGAGGCTCTGAGAGGTGAAATGATTCACCCAAGGTCGCCCAGTGGGAAGCAATCCAAACAAGATTCAGACACAAATCTATCAGAAATTCCCAACCTTTGGCACGGAACCCCAAGAATAAACAGACAGCATTGCCGGGACTTCCTCTTCTTTGCTTTGCCAACGTTCCAACACACCTCCACATCTCCGCCCATGGTAATTGCGAGGTGGTTGGTACAACGCAGCCTGTCACACCTAGGAGTTATTTTTAGCAAGTTCCTATATAAATCCTTCTTCTCTGAAGGTGGAAAGGCGTCTGCTTTCCTTGGTGCATTCCCTGGTTGGTATACTTTTTTTATGGTCTCCTTGGTGTGGGGTGTTGTAAATCAGGAAACCCTTGCTGAGATGGACAGGTTCCTGAGCAGCTTGGGGAATGTTTTCTACTCTGCCTTTCTTGGCCTGCCATGCAGTAAGTGATCCTTAAGAGAACCAGATTCCTTTTTGACCCAACAAAATGCCTTTTTCCCCCTTCTATGTTCAATTCAAAAGTACTGGGAAAAGTGTTTTGTTTCTTTATCATGTTGTCAATGTGTTCCAGTCAATGGAGACAGGTCAGGAACCAGATGATGCCCAGAGAATGGAGAGGATGAGTCATGTTCAGATTATTGGAAATTCATGCCCATGCTGTCGAAGTCAATAACTGGCTTCCAGTGAGTCAATGTGCTCTCTACCTTAGACAAAGAAAATAAGTGGGGAGCACCTGGGTGGTTCAGTGGGTTAAAGCCTCTGCTTTGGCTCAGGTCATGATCCCAGAGTCCTGGGATCGAGCCCTGTATTGGGCTCTCTGCTCAGCAGGGAGCCTGCTTCCTCCTCTCTCTCTGCCTGCCTCCCTGCCCACTTGTGATCTCTGTCTGTCAAACAAATAAATAAAATCTTAAAAAAAAAACAGGAGAAAGAAAGAAAGAAGAAAGAAAGAAAGAAAGAAAGAAAGAAAGAAAGAAAGAAAGAAAGAAAGAAAGAAAAGAGGAAGAAAGAAAGAAAACAAGTGGGCAGGTTTTAAATTTTCAAGGACACTTGGAATTTGCAGGAGTTTCTTTTGCCTCACACAGACCTCTTCAGTCCACGTCTTCACCCATGCCAGACATCACTAATAGATCACAGCACTCTAGCCTGCTCAGACTTATTGTGATCTTAATAATCCTTCCCAGGAGAGGGTGTTAGGTGGCCTCTGTCACTGGTCAAAATTGGATTAGAGGTGAAATCAATGTGCCAAGCCTGGCTGGATGCTCTTTTATGTCCTTTGTGAATTTAGGCATCCATGTTTTCCTATCAGACTGTCTTGGATCCAGGCCAAAGTGGACCAAGTTCAGATACTAACCAAGGCATCTGATAAAAAAGGAAATGATGCTCTAATTCTTAAATAATAAGAAATGAAAGCTAGAGGAGAGATTGGTCAAAGATCACAGGGCCAGTGAGTGGGTAAGGGGGTCCGTAGACTCAGGAGTCAGCTAGACTCAGGTTCGTGTCTTGCCCACACTGCTTCCTCATTGGTGGTGTCAGACCCTAAGCCTGCAGGTTTGCTCCTCTGTAAAATGCAGACAGAATGCTCCCTCACTGAGCTACCATAAGGATTAAAATGAGCCACTGCATATAAAATGCATACCTAAGAGGGGCCCTGGGAGTGGAAGAAGTATCTAGTAGATGTTAGCCATCATTTTCTCAGTTTTCTTAAAAATATCTTGTGCCCAGGGGCACCTGGGTGGCTCAGTCAATGAAACACACTACTCCTGGTTTTGGCTCAGGTCATGATCTCAGGATGGCAAGATCGAGCCCTGCCTTGGGTCAGTGCGGAGTTTGCTTGTCCCTCTTCCTCCCGTCTGCACCTCTCCTCACTAGATCTCTCTCTCTCTTTTTCTCTCTTTCTAAAATAGAATAAATAAATCTTTTTAAAAAAAGTATTTTATGCCCAGAATAACGTAATATACATCGTTATGAAATTGGACAGCTCTGTGAAGTGGGCACCACAATTCCCATCTTACAGATCATGAAACAGGGACTTGGAGAAATAAGATGGCTTTCCAAACATCATCCAGAAAGGAAATAGAAATGTCAGATATGGCGGAGAACAAGCACTCGCTTTAATAAAGTCTCATAGGGCATCCCTCTTTCCACACCATATATCATGACCATCCTTTTAAAATCCTCAGGGTACTTGGATGGCTCAGTTGGTTAAGCATCTGCCTTCAGCTCAGGTCATGATCCCAAGGTCTTGGGATTGAGCCCTGCATAAGGGCTCTCTGCTCAGCGAGGAGTCTGTTTCTCCCTCTGCCTGCCACTCTCCCTGCCTGTGCACTCTCTCTCTGTCAAACAAATAAATAAGATCATTAAAAAAAAAAAAAAAAAGATCCCAGCCTCTGCCTGCATATCTTTTCCCACTTGCCCTGCTTCCTTCTCTCCAAAGCACTTTTTACCTTCAACACACAATCTTGCTATATAATCTACTTATTTATCATGCATATATTTTATTGTATGCTTCACTCCTACGTGACTCTAAGCCCCCAGGACAGGAAATTATATTTATTTTGTTAGCTGCAGTATTCACTGGTCTGAGCACAGCGCCTGACACAAAGTGAGTGCTCAGTAAATATTTTCAGAATAAATGCCTGGCTCAAAGGCTTCCTTATATATCACACTGCTAATCCTAAACAATTCATAATCAGAGCTATCCTTTGTTGAATGCCCCCCCCCATGTTCCAGGCATCCCGAAGTCTTCATAAATATATTATTGATGATCTCTACTGTAACCTTGCATGGAAGGAAGGATTATCCAGACTTTGCAATTGAGGAAACAGACAACAAGTTTGCTTGGACTTGGTGCCCATCAAGGGCAAATGCGGAGTCAGATCTAGGTCAGCTGGACCCCAAGACGGGTTCTCCTTCCCCAGCCAATGCCCTGCAGGAGTGTGCTTCATTCTCAGAAGAAGGAATGTGCCTTGATACATGTAAATGTATCTAAGTTTGTATAAAATGTATGGACTCCTGCAATATGGACTGCAGCAGTCCTTTTCCAAGGATGCCAACACAGAGTGTCACAGATGGGTGGCTGAAACAACAGAAATTCACTGTTGTACCTTTCTAGGGGCTAGAAGTCTGGGACCGAGGTTCTCAGAAAGGTGATTTCTTCTGAGGAAAATCTGTTCCAGGTCTCTCTCCTTTGGCTCATAGATGGTGATCTTCCCCCATTGTCTTTTCACACCATCTTCTCTCTACATGTGCTTCAAATTTCCCCCTTTTTGTAAGGATACAGGTTAAACTGGATGAGGAGCCCACTCTACTCCAGTATGCCCTCATCTTAACTAATTACATTTGCAATGACCCTATTTCCAAATAAGGTCACATTCTGAGATCGTAGGGATTAGGACTTCAACATATAAATGGGGCAGCCACAGTTTAACCCGTAACATGCATATTTTGAAACACAAATAAAATTTAAATTTTAAAAGGTAAAGATAAATAGAAATACTGTAATGTTTTCTTCCTGTACCCTCAATGGATTGTTTTGTTTTGTTTTGTTTTGTTTTAAAAAACAGCTTTCAGGGGCTCCTGGGTAGCTCAGTTAGTTGAGCGATCAACTCTTGATTTCATCTTGGGTCATGATCTCAAGATTATGAGAGCAAGCCCCGCATCAGGTTCCACGCACAGTGCAGACATAGTCTACTTGAGATTCTCTCTCCCTCTCTCTCCCTCTGTCCTTCAGCTTGTGTGTGCACACTACGAACAAATAAATAAGTAAATAAATAAAATCTTTGAAAAAACAAAACAGTTTTGTTTTTGTCTATATATAAGCAAAATATAATTCATTATATGTATATAACTCATACACCATACAATATATGGTGATATATTGTAGAGATATAACTCATACACCATACAATTCACCCATTTAAAATGCACGATTCAATGGTTTTTAGTACATTCATAGGGTGGTACAATCTTGCTATAATCAACTTGGGGGCTTTCCACTGGCCACAGAGGAAACCCCATACCATCAACAATGAGTCCTCATCTTCCCTCAACTCACTGGAAACCACTAATCTACTTCCTATCCCTATGGATTTTCCTATTCTGGATATTTTATATAAA
Organism: Mustela nigripes; assembly: GCF_022355385.1. Lineage (NCBI taxonomy): Eukaryota > Metazoa > Chordata > Mammalia > Carnivora > Mustelidae > Mustela > Mustela nigripes. The sequence continues at coordinate 59 of NW_026740404.1, read as the reverse complement.
TGGGATCGTATGGTATGTGGTCTTTTTTAACTGGCTTCTTCTTCTTAGCATCATGTTTT
>NW_026740403.1:0-9096 GCF_022355385.1 Mustela nigripes | reverse complement strand
ATTTCTGTCAAATAAATAAATAAAATCTTTTAAAAAATACTAATTTCAGTACAGCAACTGGTTTTTGGCAGAGAATTAACTAGTTAGTTCTGATAAATTTGTGTAGAAGAATTAATTTAATTTTTTCCCACTTAAGATGAGCATATTTAAGGATAAACAAGAATCAACTTATAATAGTTTCCATAGTGTACTTTATTGAGATGTGGATTAAGTTTTGATGGACTATGATCATTTTAAAGGTAAATGTTTAAAGCTTTTTTTAAAAATTTACATTCACAGAGGCATATTCCTTGTGTTCTCCCTCGGGGGAACAAAAGCCATTCAAAATTTACATGCTGACAAATGCTGAAACAAAATAATGAGCCATTTTGTGCCTCTCCATCACCCTTCTCACCCAGACTAGACCAGCTCACGCCACCCAAGACCACATGTGCTTAATTTTAACAATGTGTTGGGAAATCCAGTTTCTAAAAATATGAGTAAAAATGAAATGAAAAGAGTGACATTAGTTGTAATTTATGTAATATATCTCAGGCAAAAATAATTTCAGAAACAATCACCAAATGGTAACTTTACTTCCATTATCACACAAAGCAAGTGCATTATAAATCCCAAAGGAATTTATTTCTCATGTGGTATATTTCCATGGAAACCTCATTTTTTAAAATTTTCTTTCTTTATCATATATATATAGAGAAAGTGAGCACAAGTTGGGGGAGGAGTAGAAGGAGAAGCATGCTCTGAACTGAGAAAACAGCCCATTGTGGGACTTGATTCCAGGACCCTACGATAATGACCTGACCCGAAGATAGATACTTAACAAACTGAGCCACCCAGGTATCCCAAAATCTCAGTTTTTAGACATGTTATTCCTGAATATAACAATCAATGAAAGTTTTATGCATTTGTTAGACATCGCGCATGGGGAAAATGTACTTCCCTTATTTCTCAGTAACCACACGAAACTACAAATGGCCATAATTAATAGGTATTATTTGCTCTATTCAGAGGGATGCTATTAAATTCTATACACCATTTTCCTTTTTTATTTAAATTCAATTCAATAATATATAGTGTTTTATTAGTTTCAGAGGTAGAGTTCAGTAATTCGTCAGTTGTATATAACACCCAGTGATCATTACATCACATGCCCTCCTTAATGACTGTCACCTAGTTACCCCATCCCCCATCTCCAGATCCTCCTCTCCTCCAACAACCCTCAGTTTGATTCCTATGATTAAGAATTACTTATGGTTTGTCTCCCTTTCCGATTTCATCTTGTTTTATTTTCCTTCCCTTCCCCTACAGTCCTCTGTTTCATTTCTTAAATTCTACACAAGATTGAGATCATATGATAATTGTCTTTCTCTGATTGACTTATTTCACTTAGCATAATACCCTCTAGTTCCATCCACATTGTTGCAAGTGGCAAGATTTCATTTTTTGATGGTTTAGTAGTATTATTTGATGGTTTAGTAGTATATTTAGTAGTATTATATTTAGTAGTAGTATTAGTATTAGTAGTAGTAGTAGTATTTAACTACTAATTATCAGTTAAAGTCCTTTAACTGATAGGACATTTGTAAATATCTTATCCCACTCTACAGGTTGTCTTTTGCTTTTATTGACTGTTTGCTGTGCAAAAGCTCAGAGTCCCAATAGTTCATTTTTGCATTTGTATCCATTGTCTTTGGAGATGTGTCTAGCAAGAAGTTGCTGCAGCCAAGTTTGAAGAGTTTTCTTCCCGTGTTCTCCTGTAGGGTTTTGGTGGATTTCTGTCTCACATGTAGGTCATTCATCCATTTTGAGTCTATTTTTGTGTATGATGTAAGAAAATGGTCCAGTTTCATTCTTCTGTATGCAGCTGTCCAATTTTAACAACACCATTTGTTGAAGATACTCTCTTTTTTCCTTTGGATATTCTTTTCTACTTTGTCAAAGATTAGTTGACCATAGAGTTGATGGTCCATTTCTGGGTTCTCTATTCTCTTCCATTGCTGCATCTGGCTGTTTTTGTGACAATACCACACTGTATTGATAATTATAATTTTTTAATAGAGCTTGAAGTCTGGAATGTGATACCATCAGATTTGATTGTCTTTTCAACATTCTTTTGGCTATTCAGGGTATTTTCTGATTCAATATAAATTTTAGGATTATTTGTCCCACCTTTGTGAAAAATATTGATGGTATTTTGATAGGGATTGCACTGAATATATAGATTCCTCTAGGTAGCATAGGTATTTTTACAGTATTTCTTCTCCCAGTCCTCAGAGATGGAACATTTTTCCATTTCTTTTTGTCTTTCTCAAATTCTTTCATGAGTATTCTATAGTTTTCTGAGTACAGATTCTTTGTCTATTTAGTTAGATTTATTCCTAGGATCCCATGGTTTGGGGTGCAATTGTAAATGGGATTGACTCTTTAATTTCTCTTTCTTCTGCCTTGTTGTTGCTGTATAGAAATGCAACTGATTTCTGTGTATTAATTTTATATCCTGCCATTTCACTGAATTCCTCTATGAGTTCTAGCAGTTTGGGGGTGGAGTCTTTTGGGTTTTGCACATAGACTATCATGTCATCTGTGAAGAGTGAGAGTTTGACTTATTTTGCTCCTTAAGATGCATTTTATTTGATTTTGTTTTCTCATTGCTGAGGCTAAGGCTTCTATTTTTTTTTCTCTTTTTGACTGTGTTTTTTTTATTTTGTAGTCACCGTACAGTACATCATTAATTTTTGATGTAGTGTTCCATGATTCATTGTTTGCATATAAAACCCAGTGCTCCATGCAATTTCTGCCCTCCTTAATACCCATTACTAGGCTAACCCATCCATTCACACACCCCCTCTAAAACACACAGTTTGTTTCTTGGAGTCCATAGTCTCTCATGATTCCTCTCCCTCTCCAATTATCCTGCTTCATTTTTCCATTCTTTCTCCTATTGTTCTCCATGCTATTATTACTGTTCCACAAATAAGTGAAACCATATGATAATTGACTTTCTCTACTTGACTTCTTTCACTCAGCATAATCTCCTCCAGTACCATCCATGTTGATGCAAATGTTGAGCATTCATCCTTTCTGATGGCTGAGTAATATTCCATGGTATATTTGAACCACATCTTCTTTTTTTTTTTTTTTAAGATTTTATTTATTTGTCAGAGAGAGAGAGAGAGAGAACTTAAGCAGGCAGAGCAGCAGGCAGAGGCAGAGAGAGAAGCAGGCTCCCCACTGAGCAAGGAGTCCGATGCGGGACTCGATCCCAGGACCCTGGGACCATGACCCGAGCCAAAGGCAGTGGCTTAACCAACTGAGCCACACAGCCATCCCACATCTTCTTTATCTATTCATTTCTTGAAGGGAATCTCAGCTATTTCCACAGTTTGGCTATTGTGGGCATTGCTGCTATAAAACTACATGTCCCTTCTTTTCACTACATTTGAATCATTGGGGTAAATAACCAGTAGTGCAATTGCTGGGTCATAAGGTAGCTCTATTTTTAATTTTTTGAGGGATCTCCACACTGTTTTCCAACGTCATTGTACCAACTTGCACTCCCACCAACAGTGTAGGAGAATTCCTTTTTCTCCACATCCTCTCCAACATTTGTTCTTTTTTGCCTTGTCAATTTGGGCCATTATAACTGGTGTAAGGTGGTATCTCATTGTGGTTTTGATTTGAATCTCCCTGATGGCTAATGATGATGAACATTTTTTCATGTGTCTGTTAGCCATTTGTATGTCTTTTTTAGAGAAGTGTCTGTTCATGTCTTCTGCCCATTTTTTGACTTGATTATTTGTTTTTTGGGTGTTGAGTTTGAGAAGTTCTTTATAGATCTTGGATATCAGCCCTTTCTAGTGTTATTTTCTAGTGTTATTTTATTATCTTCCATTCTGTGGGTTGCCTCTTTGTTTTGTTGACTGTTTCCTTTGCTGTGCAGAACTTTTTTTTAATCTTGGTGAAGTACCAAAAGTTCATTTTCACTTTTGTTTCCCTTGTCTTTGGAGACACATTTTGAAAGAAGTTGCTGTGGCCTATGTCGAAGAGGTTACTGCCTATGTTCTCCTCTAGGATTTTGATGGATTCCTGTCTCATATTGAGGACATTTTGAGTTTATCTTTGTATATGGTATAAGAGAATGGTAGAGTTTCATTCTTCTGTATATAGCTGTCCAATTTTCCCAGCACCATTTATTGATGAGACTATCTTTTTTTTCCATTGGATATTTTTTTCCTGCTCTGTAGAAGATCATTTGACTGTAGAGTTGAGGGTCCATATCTGGGCTCTCTACTCTGGTCCACTGTTCTCCGTGTCTATTTTTATGCTAGCACCATGCTGTTTTGGTGATCACAGCTTTGTAATACAACTTGAAATCAGGCAAAATGATACCACCAGCTTTGTTTTCCTTTTTCAACATTCCCTTGGTGACTCTGGGTCTTTTCTGGTTCCATACAAATTTTGGGACTATTTATTCCAGCACTTTGAAAAATGTTGATTGTATTTTGATTGGGATAGCATTGAAAGCAGAGCTTACGCTGGGCATCACAGACATTTTAATGATGATTATTCTTCTGATCCATGAGCAGGGAATGTTTTTCCATATTTTTGTATCTTCAGTTTCTTTCTTGAATGTTCTATAGTTTATTGAGTATAGATCTTTTATTTCTTTCGTTAGGTTTATTCCAAGGTATCTTATGGTTTTTGGTGCTATTGTAAAAGGAATCAATTCTCTCATTTATATTTCTACCGTTGCATTGTTAGTGTATAAAAAAACAACTGATTTATGTGCATTGATTTTGTATTCTGCCACATTCTTGAATTGCTGTATGAGTTCTAGTACTTTGAGGGTGGAATCTTTTGGGTTTTCCACGTAAAGTATCATGTCATTTGTGAAGAGAGAAGTTTGACTTCTTTGTTAATATTTTATTTCTTTTTGATGCCTGATTGCTGTTACTAGGACTTCTAGTGCTATGATGAAGAATAGTAGTGAGAGGGGCATCCTTGTCATGTTCCTGATCTTAAGGGAAAGGCTCTCAGCTTTTCCCCATTGAGAATGATATTCGTCGTGAGCTTTTCATAGACGGATTTTATGAAGTTGAGGAATGTTCCCTCCATCCCTATAGTCTGGAGTTTTAATCAGGAATGGATGCTGTATTTTGTCAAAAGCTTTTTCTGCATTAATTGAGAGGACCAAATGGTTCTTCTCTCTCCTCATTAATATGTTCTATCACGTTGGTTGATTTATGAATTTTGAACCACCCTTGCATCCCAGAGATAAATTCCGCTTGGATGGATAATCCTTTTAATGTACTGTTGGGTCCTCTTAGCTAGGATCATGTTGAGAATTTTGGTATCCATATTCTTCAGGGATATTAGACTGAAATTTTTCTTTTTCATGGGGTCTTTGCCTTGTTGAAGGGGTCTTTGCCTGGTTTGTGGATCAAGGTAATGCTGACCTCATAGAAAGAGTCTGGAAGCTTTCCTTCTGTTTTCATTTTTTGAAACAGCTTCAGAAGAATAGGTATTATTTCTTCTTTGAATGTTTAGTAGAATTACCCAGGGAATCCGTAAGGTTCTGGACTCTTGTTTCTTGGGAGTTTTTGGATCACTGCTTCAATCTCATTAGTGGTTATTGGTCTATTCAGGTTACCATTTTTTTCCTGTTTCAGTCTTGGTAGTTTATAGGTTTCCAGAAATGCATCCATTTCTTCCAGGTTGCTAAACTTACTGCCATATAGATGTTGATAATAGCTTCTTTTTTTTTGTAAAGATTTTATTTACTTACTTGACAGAAAAGAAGCACAAGTGGGGAGAGTGGCAGGCAGAAGGAGAGAGAGAAGCAGGCTCTTTGCTGAGCAGGGACCCCAATGCAGGGCTTGATCCCAGGACCCTGAGATCATGACCTGAGCTGAAGGCAGAGGTTTAACCCACTGAACCACCCAGGCACCCCAATAATAATTTCTGATGACTCTATTTCCTAGGTGCTAGTTGTGATCTCTCCCCTTTCATTCATAATTTAATTAACCTGGGTCCTTTCTCTCTCTCTCTCTCTATTTTTAAAATCAAATTTATTTATTTTCAGCATAACAGTATTCATTATTTTTTCACCACACCCAATGCTCCATGCAATCCGTGCCTTCTATCATACCCACCACCTGGTACCCCAACCTCCCACCCCCCGCCACTTCAAACCCCTCAGATTGTTTTTCAGAGTCCATAGTCTCTCATGATTCACCTCCCCTTCCAATTTCCCCCAACTCCCTTCTCCTCTCTAACTTTTTTTTAAATAAGTCTAGCCAATGGTTTATTGATCTTATTAATTCTTTCAAAAAGCCAACTCATAGTTTCATTGATGTGTTCTACTGTATTTCTCATTTCTAATTCATTGATCTCTGCTTTAACCTTAATTATTTCCTTTCTCATGCATGTGTTAGGCTTAATTTGCTGTTGATTCTCCAGTTCTTTGAGGCGTAAAGATACTTTATGTATTTGGGATTTTTAAAAATTTTTTGAGTGAGACTTGGATGGCTATATATTTCCCCCTTAGAACCACCTTTACCATATCCCATAGGTTTTGGACTGATGTGTTTTCATTCTCATTGGTTTCCATGAATTGTTTAAGTTCTTCTTTGATTTCCAGCATCCTGGGTTTGCACCCCACAGGAACACTCCAAGCCCTCATTTCCAGTTCCAGGCATATTTCTGCCCTTTGTGCTTCTAAAACCACCAGCCACTACCAGTTCACAAGCTTTTCTTCACAGCTCCAGGTTTCAGTCTGGCGGGCTGCCCTAAAGTCCTTTCCCCATGGCTTCTGTTCTTTGAGTCGGTGCCTGGTCCCCAGAGATGGAGACTTTTGTACTCCAGCAGCACCAAATCCATAGGCTCCCTCCCCCTTCCATTTATCTTTTGTTATCTGCCCACAGAATCATGGCTTCCTTCTTCATACCTCGAAACCAACCTCTGGAGATACTCTGTAGAGATCCATATATATCTTCTTACATCTCGGGCTGATTTTGTGGGTTTTCAGAGTGGTCTGGTAGATATCCAGCTCAGTTCAGGGGACTGGTTGAAATAGGAACCCCTAGCCCTCCACCAACTTTGTGACTCCCCACACTGAGGCTAGAGTTTCTAGTACTATGTTGAACAAAAATGTTGATAGTGGACATCCCTGTTGTGTTCCTGACCTTAGGTGAAAAGCTCATGCTTTTTCTCCATGTAGAATGATATTTGCTGTGAGCTTTTCGTAAGTGGCCTTTATGATATTCAGGTATGTTCCCTCTGTCCCTACACTGTGGATAGTTTTAATCCAGAGAGCATGCTGTATTTTGTCAAATGCTTTTTCTGTATCAATTGGGAGGATGATGTGGTTTTTGTCCTTTGTTTTATTTAGGCAGTGTATCTCATTGATTGATTTGTAGATATTGAACCACCCTTGCAGCCCAGGAATATTCACCATTTGGTCATGACGAATAACCATTTTAATGTACTATTTTATCCTATTGGCAAGTATCTTGGTGAGAATTTTGGCATCCATGTTCATCAGGGATATTGGCTATAATTCCTGCTTTTTTGTGGGGTCTTTTCCTGGTTTGGGGATTGATGTAATGCTGGTCTCAGAGAACAAGCTTGGAAGTTTTCCTTCCATTTTTATCGTTTGAAACAGCTTCAGAAAAATAGGTATTGGGACTTTTTAAAATGTTTGGTATAATTCCCCTTGGAAGCTATCCAGACTTGGACCTTGTTTGTTGGGATGTTATTGATTACTGCTTCAATTTCCTTGCTGGTTATGGGTCTATTCAGGTTTTATATTTTTTCCTGCTTCTGTTTTGCTGGTTTATACATCTCTAGGAATGCATCCATCTCTTCTGGGTTTCCTAATTCATTGGCATATAATTGTTCATAATATGTTCCTATAATTTACTGTATTTCTTCAGTGTTGGTTGTGATGGCTCCTCTTTCATTTGTGATTTCATTTATTTGGATCCTTTAACTTTTCTTTTTAATGAGTCTGCCTAGGGGGTTATCAATCTTATTAATTCCTTCAAGGAAACACCTCCTCCTTTCATTGATCTCTTCTACTGTTGTATGTATATGTATATGTTCTACTGTTGTAGGTATATGTATATGTTCTGTTCTTTTTGTTTCTATTTCTGCTCTATTCCTTGTTATTTCTCTTCTCCTGTAGGGTTTAGTCTTTATTTGATTTGCTCTTCTTTCTCCTACTTCTTTAGGTGTAGGGTTAAGTTGTGTATTTGATACCTTTTTGTTTCTTGAGAAAGGCTTCTGTTGCTATATACTTTCCTCTTAAGATCACCTTTGTTGCTTCCCAAACGTTCTGAAAAGTAGCATTTTCATCTTCATTTTTTTTCATGAATTTTTAAAAATTCTTTAATTTTCTGGTTGACCCATTCATTCTTTAGTAGGATGCTTTTTAAACTCCATATGTTCAAATTCCTCTTAATTTCCAGTTGTGAATGAGTTCAGTGTCAAAGTACTGTGGTCTGAAAATATGCAGAGAACAATCTCAATCTTTTTGTTATTTTTTTAATTTATTTTCAGCATAACAGTATTCATTGTTTTTGCACAACACCCCATGCTCCATGCAATCCATGCCCTCTCCAATACCCACCACCTGGTTCCCCCAACCTCCCACCCTCTGCCCCTTCAAAACCCTCAGATTGTTTTTCAGAGTCCATAGTCTCTCATGGTTCACCTCCCCTTCCAATTTCCCTCAACTCCCTTCTCCTCTCCATCTCCCCTTATCCTCCATGCTATTTGTTATGCTCCACAAATAAGTGAAACCATATGATAATGGACTCTCTCTGCTTGACTTATTTCACTCAGCACAATCTCTTCCAGTCCCGTCCATGTTGCTACAAAAGTTGGGTATTAATCCTTTCTGATGGAGGCAGAATACTCCATAGTGTATATGGACCACATCTTCCTTATCCAATCGTCCGTTGAAGGGCATCTTGGTTCTTTCCGCAGTTTGGCAGCCATGGCCATCGCTGCTAGAAACATTGGGGTACAGATGACCCTTCTTTTCACAACATCTGTATCCTTGGGGTAAATATGCAGGAGTGCAATTGCAGGGTC
>NW_026740402.1:0-9131 GCF_022355385.1 Mustela nigripes | reverse complement strand
ATTCTGTTGTGTGGCTCAGGGACCCAAAGTTGTATTATAAGGTAGTATTCCAGAATAGGCCTTGGATGACAGATGCCTGAAAACCTATTCAAGGGCTCCAATGAGGTCCTAGGGGCATGTCTGGTACAATCTTCTGCCTCAGGCCCATTGACTTGGGTGTTTGCCTGCATTTAGGTGATCAGGGTGTTTTAGATTGTGCATTTGCTTACAGAACAGCTTCCAATATTGGGGTGGGCTCAATTGCAGATTTCTCCTAATCTGGTGCGTTTGTGCAACTGTGACTGGCAAAGATTCCTTGGGGATGGGAGGCCCAGGACAGTAGTGTGGCTCCAGAGACCCCATCCTGGAGGGCATGTGAGCCATGGTTTTGGGAGATAAGTCTGCAAACACAAACTCGGGTTAGGGTTAGTGGCGAGGTGATCTCAGGCCCAAAGCATAGACCTGGAGGGCAGCTCATCAGGAGCTATAATTAAGGTGACTGGAAGGAGGTAGCACAGACTTTTTTATCTGGTTGTGTAACCAGGATGGCCTCGGAATGCAGGTGTGGTCTCATGGGTCAATGGGAGATTTTTCATCTCTAAGGATCCCCTCTTCTCCCAATACCTTGGTATTGGGGAAGAGTGCTGTTTTCCATCTTAGTCCTGCCCCAAAACAGGGATTCCAGAGACAGGCTCTGGGTCTGCGTGCCTGGAAAATCCCACGAAGTGTTAGGATTCGGACCTAGGGGCATCCCAGGGCTGCAATGCGGGAAACTGGTGGTGCAAATGAGAGGGCTTGTTTGAAAGCATACTCTGGCTGAAGGTCACAATGCCTGCTTGTTCCCAGGGTGGCCCTTATGAATGGGCGTGGTCTCATTGGCCATGTAGCTGGCATTCAATTTGAGGGTTGGACACCCATCCCAACAGCCAGGTTTCATGAAATTTGGAAGGTGGAGTTCTCTTGTGCTTCAGGTTCCTCCATTGGCAGCGATTCCAGCCAAGGCCTGGGGACAGGTGCCTGAGTACCAAGGATGGGTAGAGTTGATGGACTGGGGCCAAGGTTGGTCTCACATGCTGGATATGGTGCCCTCTCTCCGGGTGGCTGACACGAGTTCGGGGCTCAGGCTCTGTCAGACACACCACTAGTGGCCAGGGAAACCTGTAAATCGAGTCAGCCTATAAATCCCTTGATGGCCGAGCAGATTGATCCACATTTCGTGTTTCTGGGCAGACTCACCATGCACTTCTTCTTTTTATGGGAAAGGCAGAGTGCTGCAATGTGGCTTGAAAATTCCCTACCAAGAGGGATTTGGGTCCATGGGGGTGTTTATGGAATTTTAAATCCAAGCTACAGTTATATTCAATGTCACACAGAAGGCAGTTCTAGAGTGCAGCAGCTTAAATGAGATATTCATCACCTTAGTAAGGGCGATGTCAGAGTTTTGCTCACACTGGAGTTTGGCAGCAAATGGAGGGGTGGTGTCAAGAGGCCATGGAGGATTTCGCTCGCTGGGGCTTGGGAGATGCTCCAAACAGTAAGGTTTCATTCTACTGGACAGGTGGAGTCTGGTTTGTTTTCTCCAGTGTCCTCCATGTGGAAAGTTTGGGTAGCAGAGCACTTCTGCAAGGATGTGTGGAAAGCACACCTCCAATGACCATTGCAGGTGAGGAACATGAGAGGTTCGTTCTGGTGGCTAAGGCACAAAGTATCAAGGCCTTGAGTTGACATGGAATCTCTTGCAGATCAGTCTCAATGCTAATTTGTTACCAGGGAGATCTTAAAATGTGCTGGTGACTAAGGGGCCATGGAGGATTCTACCACCCTGAGTGACACAGGTCCAAGAGCATGGTTTCCTTCTGGGGACAGGACGTGATCTGTTCTTTGGCTCAGGGAACACATGTTGTAATATAAGTTGGTTTTCCAGAACAGGCCTCTGAGGACAGATGCCTGAAAACCTAATCTAGGGTTCCAATGAGGTCCTAGGGGCATGTTAGTTTCAATCTTCTGACTCAGGACCATTGATTTGTGTATCTGCCTGGATGGAGGTGATCACGGTGCTTCAGACTGGGCTTTTGCATCCAGAGCTGCCTCCCATATTGGCGTAAGCTCAGGGGCCCTTTAGGTTTATCCTAATATAGAGAATTTGGGCAACTGTAACGGGAACAGTTTCCTTAGGGATGGCAGGCACAGTGCTGTGGCTCCAAAGACCCCATTCTGGAGGACATGTGAGCCATAGTTTTGGGACAGAAGTCTGCAAACCCAAATAGGGTTATGGTTAGTGGCGAGGTGATTGCAGGCCCAGTGCATAAACCTGAAGGTCAGCTCATCAGGAAATATAATTATGGTGACTGGAAGGCGATAGCATAGACTTTTCTATCAGGATTGTGTGTATAGGATGGCCTCGGAATGCATGTGTGGTCTCAAGGGTCCATGGGAGATTTTTTCCACTCTAAGGATCCTGGCGGCTCCCCATCATTTGGTGGCTTTTTTAAGGAACGGAAGAGTGCTGTTTTCCATCTTAGGTGTGCCCCAAAACATCCATTCGAGAGCCAGGCTCTGGGTCTGGGCGCCTGGAAAATCCCACAAAATGTTATGATTTGGGCCTAGGGGCATACCAGGCCTGCAATGCAGGATCCTGGTGGTGAAACTGAGAGGGCTTGTTTGAAAGCATGCTCAGGCTGAGGGTCACAATGCCTGCTTGTGCCCAGGGCTGCCCTTAGGATTGGGTGTGGTCTCATTGGCCTTGCACCTGGCTCCCACTCTGAGTGTTGGACACCAATCTCATCAGACAGGATCCTGCCATCTGGAAGAAGGAGTTCTCTATGGTGTTTAAGGCTCCCCTGTAAGGGGTCTGATTGGCCAGAGGGAGTCATTTTGTGTTTATGTAGTAAACTTAGATTGACCCTATGCAGTAAACTTAGATTGACCTTGCCCTTCCCAGAGGAACTTACTTGCAAAGCCTAGATACAAGGGCCGTTCAGACCAGGTGAAGACATCAAATCAGTGGGGCACGCATATATCTACTAGGGTAAATTGAAATACAATTGGGCACCCGTGTTTTACCTAGCATTTTTTTTTTTCCTGTGTGTGGTGATTTAGCATGACTGTGCAATGTTCTCTGTGTATTGCAATCTCATTGGCCACGTGTGTATGGCCCAGCTAAATACCTCTATAAAAGTTAGTCTGTGAGGTTGGGAGGGGTCGCCTCTTTTCAAGAGACGGCCCTGACCAGTCAGTTTGATTCTCAATGGTGGCGCAAAATAAAGCTTTGCTTGACCTTCATTTTGTATCAGTCTCGCTCCTTTGATTATGGGCCCTAACATTGGAGAGGGCACCCGGATTCAAATGATGAGAACTGAGCCAGCATCGGAATTTTTGGGAAAAGCCTCCAGAAGTAAGATCACAGGATCCTATCTGTCTGTCTGGTTAAAGCTCCAGGGTATGGCCCACCAGGGAGAAGATGGATGCAGCCATGCCCCCCAGGGCTGGAATGGATGCCCCATCCCTCTCTTGATAGATCAACGGGGGGTCCAAGTCCCCTGGATGATCGGGGGTTTTGAGTCCCCCTAGGCTGTCGCCGGGGTGTTTGAGTGCCCCTGTCAGTCAGGGGCCTGCCGGGGGGTTTGAGTCCCCATAGGCGGTTGGGGGGTTCAAGTCCCCCTAGATGGCTAGGGGGTTGAGTCTCCCTGGATGGTTAGGGGGTTCGAGTCCCCCTTGGCAGTTGGGGGGTTTGAGTCCCCCTAGACAGCCAGGGGGTTCAAGTCTACCTAGACGGTCAAGGACTTCGAGTCACCATGGGCGTTTGGAGAGTTGGAGTCCCCCTAGAAAGTTGGGGGGTTCGAGTCTCCTTGGGCAGATGGGGGTTCGAGTCCCCCTGGGTGGTTGGGGGGTTCGAGTCTCCCTGGGCGGTTGAGGGGTTTGAGTCCCCCTAGGTGGTTGGGGATAAAGCCCCCACCAGTGGCAGGTTATGGGTAAGAATCCTTGGGCCTGCGGCTCTTTGCCTGGTCCTTTTGTTGTCTGTTGTGCTGTTTGTTATGATTGAAGGAATGGGGAAAGCAGAGAATAAGGAGACTCTGACTTCATCTCTCTGTTCTTCATAATATATGTAAGGCTTCTCGCTCACTCATTTTGTGTGTTAAGGGCTATGACTGGAGTCAACTGAGGTTAGTCGAATGCCAGGTTAAGGTGCCCAGTGCTGGCTCATTGGAGCCAGGCGTGGAATATAGTGCCTAGTGGGCCACTTTTGGTAAGCAGAACTGGCACTCAAACCGAAGAGAGACAAAGACTTTAAGGAATATTCCCAAGCAGCTGCAGAAACTCCCTTTGTTTTGGGGAATTCCTTTCCTTTTCTGGCCCAACGTGGACTGTAAAGCCCCTCCCCCTTGCTGTCGGGAGAGCATGGCATCAGACGGGGAGATGGTTATTTGTCTGTCTCAAGGTTTTAATGGGTAATTGTTAAAGTGGCTTCTGAAGTCTTTGGTAACCTGAAACTCTGAAGAGTTGCTTGGATGACAAGTGGAATTAAATTTGTTGGACATGTAGGTCTTAACCAAATGGGATGAAATGCTAGAGTGTTGAGTGCTGGAACTGGGTCTGTGCTTTTGAAATCTGCTGGTGGACACGTTCTGTGCTTAACTGATTAATAAATTGGCCATCTAATGAATTCTGTTGTACTAACTCACAATTGGTTTATATTTAGTCTACAGTAGAGTTTCAGGGATTTCTAAGAGTACAAAATTCTGTTAAGTGTAATTAAGACTGAAGGAAATGAGAAGAACAACTCTGTATGTAAGAATTAGGAGTTATATAAAAGTTTGAATCTGAAAAGTGCCTGACTGTGTGAATATGTCTGTATGGCTCCACTTCTGCTACAGAGTCTGAGTGGGCTGCACCCTGAGTCTCGCAGGGCGTCTTATGGCATAACGGTCATCTACTCCACAGAGTGTCCTGGTCCTGGGTTTATACGGACAGAACTTAGCTAAGACGCTCCTAAGTTCCCGCGAGGGACGCGAGCAGGAAAGCATCTGAAAGATCCCCCTCCCTTTGTCTGTGACATCATTCATGACGGGAGGGAAACATAGTAAACTCATTATCTGCTTACTTTAAAAAAAAGAGAGAGAGAGAGAGACTGGTATAGAAAAGCTGGTTTTCTCTCTGTTTAAAAAGGCAAAGTTTTCTGAAGTTAATTGATCTGTTATGGTTTTCTCTTTGCCTTCCCAGAAAATTCAGTTTCTATGTTTTCTTTATCAGGTGTTTAGCATCCCTAATTATATTTAGGCATGTGTTTTAAAACTTTTTAAGGGTTTAGCAATTGTTGACAGGAATTAAACCAATGATAAACCTTGGGTTACATTTGGGAAAATGCCATTTATTTCCTAAAGTTTTAATACGTTGATAGATCACCACTTGATATTGTGATTCTGGAAATGTTACGTGTTACAGAAGTAACCTTATTTTCTTGCCAGTTACATTGTAAATTCTCATCTCACCAGATCTTTACCATATTTGTTCTGAGTTTTTTTCATTTGTAATTGTTTTAGTTCCCTTGGAAGATAAATTCCATCTCAAAGAAAATTCATATGGGAGACTTTCAGGACAAATACACGTCTTTGATATGTTGAAATTATTGAACTGAAATGGGTAAGAATTTACAGAAGAAAAAGCTGCATTCGGACTAAACCAGAATTATTAACATGGGACTAGGTGAACTAAGACTGTAATGTTGTATCTCTTGATGTTTTGTCTTATATTTGTTCTTCCAGACTAGGGAAACTTATTCTTAAGTCTGCAACTTGCAGATATAAAATGTAGTCATTTGTAACCAAATCAAGGTATTCAACTGTTTCTCTCTATCTGAACTCTCTGAAATCAAAAAGCCTCAGCAAGTATTCTTTCTTCCATAGCAATCAGTCATTTGCATATGTTCAATAAGAATCCATTCTCCTTGTAACAGGACACCATTGGAAACATTGGTTATTTTATTTTCCATGGCTTTGACTGGAATGCCATATTAGAAAAGACTCATATATGACTAGACAGCGTAAAGGAACTAAGGTTGACTTTATAAAATCTGGAACTGTAAAGCCCTTTGTAACTGTTGGCCTGATACCTTGCTTACAGATTTCTCAGCAGCCTCACCAGGTGAGTAAAGGATGTTACTCCCTGGCAGGTGCAGGAACCACAGGATTCTTTGGGGGCCTCAGGAAGAGGAATTCACCCAAATCAACAGGTATTGCAGGCATGTCTGATGTCAAGTATGTAGCTTGGCTTCTGGCCTGGAAAGGCTATCATAATTTCAACCTAGTGATTTCTAAAAGAAGTTCCAGCAGAGCAGATTCTAAAAGATCCCTCACTGTTCTTGCTGAGCTTATGCAAATAATTAGACCAATATTGTTAAAACTGGACTTATTTTTCAAATAAATTAGTCCTGATTTGGCTATCTCTGAAAATGAGGGTTATTTTAGAGAGAAAAATTATGTTTTAAATAACACACCTTTATGGATGTTAAATCCTAGATTTAATTGTCTTTAAATGTTTGTTTACTGAAGCTAGACAACCTGAGGTAAACTTCAGGGAAGTTGCACAGTAGCTCACTTAGATGATCTTGCTTTGTCAGTCACTCACCCCAGATATAGGGAACTTCAGAAAATTGAAGGATTTGGAGGGAAGAATCTGACTGAGTTAGTGGGAATAGCAGAAAAGGTGTTTAACAACAGGGATGCACAGGAAAATGAAAAAAGACAAAAGTCTGGTTAAGGTTTTGGCATTACACGAGGCAGAGAGATGGGTAGGGGATAGTAAATGGAAGGAAAAGCCTAAGCACAGACAAGGCAGGCAGGAAGACTTAGATTCAGATCAGTGTGCTTACTGTAAGGAAAGAGGACATTGGGCCACGGAGTGCCCCAAAAGGAAGAGAACAGTGCTTGCCACCAGAGATGTAAAGGTTCATGTTTCAGACCTCTTCCCCAAACCTCGGGTAAAAATTGAAGTGGAAGGGAAATCAGTTTATTTTTTGGTGGACATGGGAGCCCAATTTTCATCATTACTTAAACCAATGGGAGCACTACTTGGAGAGGAAATCTGGGTAAAAGGAGCAAATGGCACAGAGAGACATAAATGGGCAGCAGAAAGGACTTTAAATTTGGCCCCGGGAATAGTTAAACATCAATTTTTGGTCCTACATAATGCCCCATATAACTTGATTGGGAGAGATCTACTCCACAAGTTAAGAGATGACATTCAGTTCTCAGAAGGAGGCATGACTGTAACCTTGAGACAACCCAGTGTACAAATGCTTATGGCAGCAGTAGATGGATACCTCTTTTACGAGCCAGTCTCAAAACCAGAGGAAACAAAGTGGGGGAAGCCTTCTCCAAATCCTACAGGACGAGTTTCCCGATGTCTTGGCAGAAGGGAAGCCCCCTGGGTTGGCCAAGGAACAACCTCCAGTGGTGGTAAATTAAAGGCAACAGCTATGGCTGTTTGCATTCAGTAGTACCCACCTTCCCCAGGAAGAAAAGGAAGGGATCAGAGAACACATTAACTACCTCCAAGGAGAGGGGATCCAAGTTCCTTACAAATCTCCATGGAACACACTTTTGCTCCCTGTCAAAAAGGCCGAGACTGGGGAGTACCGACCTGTCCAGAACTTGCGGGAAGTTAATAAATGGGTTGAAGATATCCACCTGATGGTGCCTAACCCCTATCCCCTACTCTCCCTCCTAGGCCCCAAAAGAACTGTGTATACCATCTTAGAGTTCAAGGATGCATTTTTTCTTCATGTCTTTAGCAAAGGAATTCTCAGCACCTTTCTGCTTTTGACTGGTCTGACCCACAGGAAGGATTCCAAGGCCAGCTCACCTGGACAAGACTTCCCCAAAGGTTCAAGAATTCACCCACTATCTTCAACCAAGCCCTACATGAGGATTTGTGTGAGAACAGAACCTCCAACCCAGAACTCACTCTGTTGCAGTACGTTCATGACTTGCTAGTAGCCACTTAGGAGTATAAGTCATGTTTGCATGGGACGAGAGCTCTCTTACAGACTCTGCAGGAAAAAGGGTATTGTTTGTCAGCAAAGAAAGCACAGCTTTGTCAGAGCCATGCCATTTAAAGGCTTTGATCTCCATGAGGGAATGCATTCACTTTCTGAGTCCAGGAAACAGGTGACCACCCAATACGCCCACCCCACCACGTCCCGACAAGTGAGGGAGTTTCTTGGGACAGTGTGCTACTGTAGGCTGGTTTGCAGAGATTGCCTGACCTCTCTACGAACTGGCAAAATGAGGGTTCACTATGATAGAGTGGACAGCTGAGGCAGAAGGAGTATTTCTGGAATTACAAACAGCCTTAATGAGTGCCCCAGCATTGTCCATCCCAGATGTTACAAATCCCTTCCACATTGCCGGGTCACCAAGGGGACTGATCTGATTTCAAAAGGAAACCACTTAGCAGGTCAAACCGCAAGGCAAGCAGCCTGAGAAACAATTCAAGAGCTGGTTACACTTCCGGCTCTAGTCCTACCAGAAAAACCGGACTATTCAGAGGAAGATTTAAACTATTTACCAAAATGGGATTGATTAGACTACAAAGGAGACTGGGCTAAGACTAAAAGAGGAAATTTAATTCTTCTTAGAAGACGAGGTAAGAAGTTAGTAGACCAGATACATCAGGGTATTTATTTGGAGATACGCAAACTTAAGGGCCTTATAGGCAAGCAATTCCAGGTTTCTAAATTAGGGCATATGGTTCAGGATGTAATTGATAGATGTGCTCAATGCCAGGCAGTTGAGGTGGGAGGAACTAGAATTGGAAGAGGGAAAGAGGAATGAGGTAAGGAACCAAGAATTTATTGGGAAATTGATTTTACAGAAATGAAACTTCTAAAATATGGGCACAAGTATATGTTAGTTTTTGTCGATAACTTTTCAGGCTGGGTAGAAGCTTTTTCCACCAAATGTGAGACGGCAGGAGTGGTAGGCAGAAAAAGGTTACTAGAAGAAATAATTCCTAGGTTTGGGCTGCCTCTCACGATTGGGTCATACAATGGCCCTGCATTTGTGAGCTCAGTGTCACAGACATTGGCCAAGGCCGTGGGCACAAACTGGAAACTACATTGTGCCTATCGGTCCCAGAGTTCTGGGCAAGAAGAA
>NW_026740401.1:0-9138 GCF_022355385.1 Mustela nigripes | reverse complement strand
TCAGTGCTCATTTTACTCCCATATACTGTTATTTAAAAAAAAAAAAATCAAACCAATGGTGATCAATGCTAGGCCATCTCAAACTCAGCTATGGGTTTTGATTGACATATATTTTGCTTGGATATCCTAATTTTTTTTTTCCAACAGGTAATTATGGAGCCATCTTATTTCCTCCAGGTGATTTAGAATATTCTTTTAAATCTTACTCACTGTTTTAGTTTTATCATAAAAATTTACTGAAATATATTAAGAATTGCATTAGTATATTCCTTGGATATTTAAAAAAACAAGGCAAACTGGATCAAAATACTACACTTAATGTACAATAAATATTATGGAAACTCAGAGGAGGGAAATATATTTGATTAAGGTCATCAAGAAAAGCTCTTTATATAAACAATTATGTTTGAATGAAGCTTTGAGGAATGAATAAGATTTCAAAAGTGGAAAAATGATAAAGAGCGATTTAGGTCAAGGAACCTGTGCAAATAGGCAGAAAAATTCAAGGCATGTTTATAGAGTGGTAAATAATCTGATGTGCCTAGAAGATAGTAGTGTTTTAATATAAAATGACAAGAAAAGACTATAGAATCAATGAATTGAACGTTTTCAGTTGTGTTACTGAAAACACAGAAAATTAATAGAAAATGATCTAACCAAAGAGTTGCTTATCTAAAGATATTGGTCAATAATGCATCTTGAGTTTCATTTTCTCTTTTCCCTTCTCTTCTTAATTACCAGGCTTCCTGAAAAAACAAAACAAAACAACAACAACAACAAACAAACAAACAAAAAACCCAGCATGCTAACACACAAAATTGTCTAGATTTATCATATAGAACAGTCTTTCTTTCAGTATAAAATATATTGAAGCTAAAAAATTCCTGAAAAGGAGACTTTAGTTCTCTCCAGTAGAGACAGTACTCTTCCTGCCCATGAACTCCTAAATCTGATATTAAACTCGATAAATAGAACTTCTCTGCAGCATTTTATCAAACCAACAAAAGTCGCCTTGTTGAGGGCACTCTATTATTACTAGTCTGTCCTCTATGCAAATGGAATATTATCTATGTAGATAAGAGTAAAAGGTAAAGAGAAATATAGACTGAAAACTTTTGATTAAAAAGACTGTTAAAAATTGAAAACTATAGTCCATCCAATGGCAATTTCTCTCCCTAAGATATTACATTGCAAAAGCAATCAGTTGTTTCAGATTGGTTTCCAAACATGGTGCTCAGAAATATATCATAGAGAAATGTTTGAAAAAATATTGATATTATGTAAGGGCCCAACCATATTTATCATTGAAGACATGTCTCTGTGTGTCTTCCTTTCCACGCTCCTTGGAGGAATGCCATAGATGTATATGATGCCCAGATCAAGTGACATGACTTTATAGCCCAGGCTCCACAAGGCCTGGCAGAAGTTAGTTACCATGTCACTCTTCTCCAGGTGCCAGAAAAACACAGGGGTAAGGTCACAACTGGTAAAACTTCACAAATACCTCCATTTGACTTATTTGTCTGACTGTAAGATGACCCATCTCAGAGACCTCAACCAAATTTGGCTAGCAGAGGATTAATTCTGGAAGCTCTTTATCTATCAAAAGCATGTATCATGTATAGTACTGAAAGCTTGTATATAGTATACAGCAGCTTCTAGAATGCCACTCTCAAGTATTCAATATCCTTTGGAATCTCATTTGACAAAATACTGGCAAAGGAAAGCTTGAATGTGATTCTACTAAAGTACAGATATTGATTTCCAAGTTTCAAAGTCCATGTGCATGTACTTGAATACTGAGAGTGGAGGAAACCAGGAGGGGAGAAGGAGGAGAGAAACTTCATAGACATTCTTCATCTTTGTATAGCCTGTACCAAATGACCATCTTTCACAACTGACAAAAAGTACCTAGGGGAAGGAAGAAGATGTAGAAAACAAAAAGTTAAAAAGTAATAATAATAATAATAAACCTATAGTGGTTTTTAATTAAAGTTCCATGCAAATTTGCTTCTAGACTCCCAAACAAATCCCCTGAAGTGGTTCTGTTTCCTGACTTCTTACCCCAGTGTGAATAGATCTGCACAATGTCAGTGAGAGATTGGAAGGGTTATAGATAAGGATGTTGTGGATGAATCTGGAGAAGAAATAAGCAGATGTATGGAGTCCTTTAGGTTTCTGGAAGAGTATCTCTATACTAGCTCTAGATTACTACACATACTGCATCAATTCAGTCAAAAAATGACATCCAATAAGGATTGATCATTTCTTCTTTCAATCACTAGGACCATAATTTTGCTACTACTCATTCATTGGAGACTACACAACAGCTTGACTCACCAGTTTTAGGGCTGCAACCTTACATCCTTTCCATTCTAACAGGTTTACTGATAGTTCTATAGGAAACATGTCTACACAACAGCATTGGTTGCTTAGAAGTAACCCCCTTTGATGATAACAACAATGCAGTAAATGAAAATTATAAGAAATTGCTTCTTTATGTGTAGGTTAATGATAGTGATTCTATAATAATGATAATAAGCATTAGGGATTCTATAATAATGATAATAAGCACACCTTAGTACTCATGCATGCTGGGCACAATTCTAAGTAATTTGCTTTTAATACTCAAAAAAAATCCAGTTAGGTACTATAGTTAATAAAATTTACAGATTAGGAATTTGGTCACTAGGAGTTTGAGGAACATGCTCACAGTCCCAGAGCCAACTGATAGTGAAAAATTATACCTGGAGATTTTCCATCTTCAGTCTTTACACCTTATTGCATAGTGAAATCCTCTGACACTTATCACTATTATTTCTAAGGGCAATTTCATAAATAGAAAAACCTTAAGATTTTCACATATAATGAATGTATTCACTTAAAATACTAACTTAGTCTCAACAGAGAGTAGTTTTAATTAAGCAATTAACTTCAAGACAATATGTGTCACTAAGTTTTAAATTTATATTTACATTTATTGTTTCTTACCATTTCAAAAAATCAATGACTAGACAACAAGCTTTAGGGGAAAAAAGTGTCATTTCTTATGCGGCTTCTTCAACTGTCTGCGAATACAGTGCGACTCATCTCCTGACCGTAACTTTCTTGTTTTCAGATGGCCTTTTTTCCAATTGATTTTATTTACTTTCAAAGTGACATTTCAACAGAGGTATCCACTCTCATTTCCACTCTCCTTTGACATTTCTGTGACTTAGAGTGCAAGGAGCTGCTTGCCAAAGACTTGCTAGATTGATGTTGGGAGGAAAAAAAAAATCTGCAGATAGCAGATGTTTCTTTTCTTCTTGTTGTGCCTATTACTTTGAAAAACTGACACTGCTTAAAAACAGATTTCAGATGTTCTGTCTTTCTGGCAGCAAGAGTGGATGTGTTACCCAACTAGGAGAAGTGTAAGTATTGTCTCAAAGGCAAATTTAAGATGGAAGACCGAGGAATGAATAAACTCTCAGGAATGCTTTGCTTTTTCCTTCCTCAATGAGCAATATAATACAAACAAAACAAAACAAAACAAAAAACCTAAGTTGGCTGGGTGAGTACCTTTGTTACACGTTTTATTTTGACCTTGTCAAAGTATGGTTAAGACTTTAAATAATACTTGAAGACTGTCTTCTCATGGATATTTTTCAGATTTCAAATAAAACTGGTTAGGGAGGCACATTTCCAAGTCAAAGATGAATAATTCAGCCAAAAGTTATTATAAAATTTTTACTATCATCACAAAAGACACCAGTCAAGTTTCTGTTCACACATAAGGGGGCTTATACAAATTATTAAAAATATGGTCCTCTCCCTGGTAGACTAATTGAAAAAAAAAAAAAGTTTCCTTTATGGGAAAACAAATTATGAAAGGGCACCTGTTCTTCCATGCTAAATGCAAACCTATGTAGGACCTTGAGCAACTGAGCATGGGCTGGCTTGAAGTTTCTACTTGAGTCCTACCATGTATATTTGAATAGGACACCAAGGGCATACACAGATTCTATAGCCCTGCAAATAGACTAAAACATTTATTCAGAGATTTTTCAGAATCTCCTGATAAAATACTCTCATGAAAATTTCCCATTTTCACATTCTGTTCACCTTAAGATCCAAAATATGGGTTCCAGTGGGCTGTGAATGGCAAAACCATTGACAACTCAAGACTAAGTCAAGAAAATTCAAGAATGCCAGACTAAGAGTCATGATGCACCTATCATGCATCTTCCTTCAGATTCCTCCACTCTCCCAGATGTATCAGATGAGAGGTGTTTTGTCTATTAGATCAATTTGGATTATGGACACCATTAAGGCATAATTTTAATAAAAAATTTATATTATTAATCCTTTCCATTTGTCACATAAATAATAAAAATATTGTAGCTGGAAAACAAAGACTGTCTTCTTAAGCTGTATGATAGGATTAGAATGACATTTTTTATTTATGCTGGTGAAATCCTAGCAGGTGAATGTATAATAAGAACTCTTGGAATGCTGATTACTTTCACAAAAGCTGACACCCCCTTGAAATGCAAAGCCACTTTTGAGAAATGGTGGAGATATGTAGATGTATACATCTACATATCTCCACCATTTCTCAAAAGTGGCTTTGCATTTCAAGGGGGTGTCAGCTTTTGTGAAAGTAATCAGCATTCCAAGAGTTCTTATTATACATTCACCTGCTAGGATTTCACCAGCATAAATAAAAAATGTCATTCTAATCCTATCATACAGCTTAAGAAGACAGTCTTTGTTTTCCAGCTACAATATTTTTATTATTTATGTGACAAATGGAAAGGATTAATAATATAAATTTTTTATTAAAATTATGCCTTAATGGTGTCCATAATCCAAATTGATCTAATAGACAAAACACCTCTCATCTGATACATCTGGGAGAGTGGAGGAATCTGAAGGAAGATGCATGATAGGTGCATCATGACTCTTAGTCTGGCATTCTTGAATTTTCTTGACTTAGTCTTGAGTTGTCAATGGTTTTGCCATTCACAGCCCACTGGAACCCATATTTTGGATCTTAAGGTGAACAGAATGTGAAAATGGGAAATTTTCATGAGAGTATTTTATCAGGAGATTCTGAAAAATCTCTGAATAAATGTTTTAGTCTATTTGCAGGGCTATAGAATCTGTGTATGCCCTTGGTGTCCTATTCAAATATACATGGTAGGACTCAAGTAGAAACTTCAAGCCAGCCCATGCTCAGTTGCTCAAGGTCCTACATAGGTTTGCATTTAGCATGGAAGAACAGGTGCCCTTTCATAATTTGTTTTCCCATAAAGGAAACTTTTTTTTTTTTTCAATTAGTCTACCAGGGAGAGGACCATATTTTTAATAATTTGTATAAGCCCCCTTATGTGTGAACAGAAACTTGACTGGTGTCTTTTGTGATGATAGTAAAAATTTTATAATAACTTTTGGCTGAATTATTCATCTTTGACTTGGAAATGTGCCTCCCTAACCAGTTTTATTTGAAATCTGAAAAATATCCATGAGAAGACAGTCTTCAAGTATTATTTAAAGTCTTAACCATACTTTGACAAGGTCAAAATAAAACGTGTAACAAAGGTACTCACCCAGCCAACTTAGGTTTTTTGTTTTGTTTTGTTTTGTTTGTATTATATTGCTCATTGAGGAAGGAAAAAGCAAAGCATTCCTGAGAGTTTATTCATTCCTCGGTCTTCCATCTTAAATTTGCCTTTGAGACAATACTTACACTTCTCCTAGTTGGGTAACACATCCACTCTTGCTGCCAGAAAGACAGAACATCTGAAATCTGTTTTTAAGCAGTGTCAGTTTTTCAAAGTAATAGGCACAACAAGAAGAAAAGAAACATCTGCTATCTGCAGATTTTTTTTTTCCTCCCAACATCAATCTAGCAAGTCTTTGGCAAGCAGCTCCTTGCACTCTAAGTCACAGAAATGTCAAAGGAGAGTGGAAATGAGAGTGGATACCTCTGTTGAAATGTCACTTTGAAAGTAAATAAAATCAATTGGAAAAAAGGCCATCTGAAAACAAGAAAGTTACGGTCAGGAGATGAGTCGCACTGTATTCGCAGACAGTTGAAGAAGCCGCATAAGAAATGACACTTTTTTCCCCTAAAGCTTGTTGTCTAGTCATTGATTTTTTGAAATGGTAAGAAACAATAAATGTAAATATAAATTTAAAACTTAGTGACACATATTGTCTTGAAGTTAATTGCTTAATTAAAACTACTCTCTGTTGAGACTAAGTTAGTATTTTAAGTGAATACATTCATTATATGTGAAAATCTTAAGGTTTTTCTATTTATGAAATTGCCCTTAGAAATAATAGTGATAAGTGTCAGAGGATTTCACTATGCAATAAGGTGTAAAGACTGAAGATGGAAAATCTCCAGGTATAATTTTTCACTATCAGTTGGCTCTGGGACTGTGAGCATGTTCCTCAAACTCCTAGTGACCAAATTCCTAATCTGTAAATTTTATTAACTATAGTACCTAACTGGATTTTTTTTGAGTATTAAAAGCAAATTACTTAGAATTGTGCCCAGCATGCATGAGTACTAAGGTGTGCTTATTATCATTATTATAGAATCCCTAATGCTTATTATCATTATTATAGAATCACTATCATTAACCTACACATAAAGAAGCAATTTCTTATAATTTTCATTTACTGCATTGTTGTTATCATCAAAGGGGGTTACTTCTAAGCAACCAATGCTGTTGTGTAGACATGTTTCCTATAGAACTATCAGTAAACCTGTTAGAATGGAAAGGATGTAAGGTTGCAGCCCTAAAACTGGTGAGTCAAGCTGTTGTGTAGTCTCCAATGAATGAGTAGTAGCAAAATTATGGTCCTAGTGATTGAAAGAAGAAATGATCAATCCTTATTGGATGTCATTTTTTGACTGAATTGATGCAGTATGTGTAGTAATCTAGAGCTAGTATAGAGATACTCTTCCAGAAACCTAAAGGACTCCATACATCTGCTTATTTCTTCTCCAGATTCATCCACAACATCCTTATCTATAACCCTTCCAATCTCTCACTGACATTGTGCAGATCTATTCACACTGGGGTAAGAAGTCAGGAAACAGAACCACTTCAGGGGATTTGTTTGGGAGTCTAGAAGCAAATTTGCATGGAACTTTAATTAAAAACCACTATAGGTTTATTATTATTATTATTACTTTTTAACTTTTTGTTTTCTACATCTTCTTCCTTCCCCTAGGTACTTTTTGTCAGTTGTGAAAGATGGTCATTTGGTACAGGCTATACAAAGATGAAGAATGTCTATGAAGTTTCTCTCCTCCTTCTCCCCTCCTGGTTTCCTCCACTCTCAGTATTCAAGTACATGCACATGGACTTTGAAACTTGGAAATCAATATCTGTACTTTAGTAGAATCACATTCAAGCTTTCCTTTGCCAGTATTTTGTCAAATGAGATTCCAAAGGATATTGAATACTTGAGAGTGGCATTCTAGAAGCTGCTGTATACTATATACAAGCTTTCAGTACTATACATGATACATGCTTTTGATAGATAAAGAGCTTCCAGAATTAATCCTCTGCTAGCCAAATTTGGTTGAGGTCTCTGAGATGGGTCATCTTACAGTCAGACAAATAAGTCAAATGGAGGTATTTGTGAAGTTTTACCAGTTGTGACCTTACCCCTGTGTTTTTCTGGCACCTGGAGAAGAGTGACATGGTAACTAACTTCTGCCAGGCCTTGTGGAGCCTGGGCTATAAAGTCATGTCACTTGATCTGGGCATCATATACATCTATGGCATTCCTCCAAGGAGCGTGGAAAGGAAGACACACAGAGACATGTCTTCAATGATAAATATGGTTGGGCCCTTACATAATATCAATATTTTTTCAAACATTTCTCTATGATATATTTCTGAGCACCATGTTTGGAAACCAATCTGAAACAACTGATTGCTTTTGCAATGTAATATCTTAGGGAGAGAAATTGCCATTGGATGGACTATAGTTTTCAATTTTTAACAGTCTTTTTAATCAAAAGTTTTCAGTCTATATTTCTCTTTACCTTTTACTCTTATCTACATAGATAATATTCCATTTGCATAGAGGACAGACTAGTAATAATAGAGTGCCCTCAACAAGGCGACTTTTGTTGGTTTGATAAAATGCTGCAGAGAAGTTCTATTTATCGAGTTTAATATCAGATTTAGGAGTTCATGGGCAGGAAGAGTACTGTCTCTACTGGAGAGAACTAAAGTCTCCTTTTCAGGAATTTTTTAGCTTCAATATATTTTATACTGAAAGAAAGACTGTTCTATATGATAAATCTAGACAATTTTGTGTGTTAGCATGCTGGGTTTTTTGTTTGTTTGTTTGTTGTTGTTGTTGTTTTGTTTTGTTTTTTCAGGAAGCCTGGTAATTAAGAAGAGAAGGGAAAAGAGAAAATGAAACTCAAGATGCATTATTGACCAATATCTTTAGATAAGCAACTCTTTGGTTAGATCATTTTCTATTAATTTTCTGTGTTTTCAGTAACACAACTGAAAACGTTCAATTCATTGATTCTATAGTCTTTTCTTGTCATTTTATATTAAAACACTACTATCTTCTAGGCACATCAGATTATTTACCACTCTATAAACATGCCTTGAATTTTTCTGCCTATTTGCACAGGTTCCTTGACCTAAATCGCTCTTTATCATTTTTCCACTTTTGAAATCTTATTCATTCCTCAAAGCTTCATTCAAACATAATTGTTTATATAAAGAGCTTTTCTTGATGACCTTAATCAAATATATTTCCCTCCTCTGAGTTTCCATAATATTTATTGTACATTAAGTGTAGTATTTTGATCCAGTTTGCCTTGTTTTTTTAAATATCCAAGGAATATACTAATGCAATTCTTAATATATTTCAGTAAATTTTTATGATAAAACTAAAACAGTGAGTAAGATTTAAAAGAATATTCTAAATCACCTGGAGGAAATAAGATGGCTCCATAATTACCTGTTGGAAAAAAAAAATTAGGATATCCAAGCAAAATATATGTCAATCAAAACCCATAGCTGAGTTTGAGATGGCCTAGCATTGATCACCATTGGTTTGATTTTTTTTTTTTTAAATAACAGTATATGGGAGTAAAATGAGCACTGA
>NW_026740400.1:0-9141 GCF_022355385.1 Mustela nigripes | reverse complement strand
CTGTCAAATAAATAAATAAAAATCTTAAAAAAAAAGGGAAGAAAAATCCCAGTATCTTTGAACTAGAACAAATTTTCAAGGCCATCTAATTCAACCATTTCCCCATGTGGGATCCTCTTCAATCCCTGATGGGAGGATTATTCTGTTTGACCTTGTCCAGTAGGTGATCATTATTTTATGGTAACTTACTATAATTTTAAGAAAGTAAAAATGTTCTTACTTAGCCTGGGCCCACACCTGGCTTGTTTGGATTAGCTCTGTCCTCTGTAACATCACGGAGCAAACATCATACCTCTTCCATACAATAACACTTCAGTAGCTAAGAGGGGGATCACGCTTCTCCTAAATCTATTCTCTGGGATGTCTCCAGTTGCCTCAACTATTCCTCCTGTATATTTTAAACCTCTTGTCATCCTTCTTAACATCTCCTTCAGTTCAACTCTAATTTGTCAGTGCATCAAAGATTTAGGTAAGTATTCATTTCAGAAATATTTCTTGAGAGACTATTATATGCTAGGCATCATTCTATGCATTTGGCATACAGGAATAAACAAAACCAATAAAGATTCAGGCCCTCGTATAGCTCATATTCAAATAAGAGAAGGAAATACAAAAAGGTAAATTATGGAGTATGATAAAAACAGTATGGAATAAAGCAAAAAGGAAAGCAGAGTGAGGGGGGTTGGGTATACTGAAGTTTAAAACATGGTGGTCAGGGCGCCTGGGTGGCTCAGTGGGTTAAGCCGCTGCCTGTGGCTCAGGTCATGATCTCAGGGTCCTGGGATCGAGGCCCGCATAGGGCTCTCTGCTCAGCAGGGAGCCTGCTTCCCTCTCTCTCTCTCTCTGCCTGCCTCTCCATCTACTTGTGATTTCTCTCTGTCAAATAAAAAAATAAAAACTTTAAAAAAAAAAAAAACAGGGTGGTCAGAGTAGGCCCAATTACTGTGAGGACACCCAAAAGTGGTGAGGAAGTGGTCTAGGCAGGGAGAACCACCAATCCAAAGGCCCAAAGGAGGGAGTGCACCTAGAATTTCCAAGAACTAGTAGGGAGACCCAGATGTGTAGAGTAAATAGATCAGATCAGAGAGATGACAGGCTGGGGATAGGCCATAAACAGCCTTTTACTCTGCGTGGAAGAGGGAGCCACTGGAGGGTTTTGAGCTGAAGTGACATGATCTGACAATTTTAAAGAAACAATTGGTTATTGTTTTGAAAACAGATTAGAAGGGGGCATGGGTTTAAGAAAATAAAAGTGGGGGGGGGCAAGGATACCAGTTAGAAGATTATTGCAGTAATCTGTGAGGGGAGATGATGATAGATGAAACCAGGTGGAAAAATTTTAAAAAGTGAAAAGGAGATAGGTACTCATTTTCCAACTTGTGTCAGTCCACATAAAGGTTCTGAACTTCATCCATGAAGTTGCGAGTATCAATAGTTCAGTCCTTTTTTATTGCCGAGTGGCATACCACTGCAAGGATATGCCATAATTTGTTTATTCGTTCATCTGCTTATCGACTGTGGGTTGTTTCCAAATTTTGGCTATTACATAGAAAGCTGCTATGAATATTAATGTACAAGTCTTTGTATGGACATGTATTTCATTTTTCTTAGGTAAGTACTTAGGAGTAGAATGGCTGGGTTGTATTACAGGAGTATGTTTAACTTTTAAGAAATTGCCAACCTGTTTTCCAAAGTGGTTGTACCATTTTACATTTCCATAGCAATGTATCACTTCCGGTTGTTCTATATTCTCACCAGCACTTGGTATGGTTAGTTTTTTGATTTTACTCATTCTGATACATGTGCATATAGAGATCTCATTGTGGCATCACTTTGTATTTCCCTGATGACTCATGATATTGAGCAACTTTGCTTATGCTTATTTGCCATCCATATATCTTACTTGTTGAAGAAGTGTCTGTTCCAAATACTTCCCTGTTCTGAACTGGGGTGGGTGTTTTCTTATTACTGACTTATAAGAATTCTTCCCAAATAGGGAAAGGGATTAAAAGGTACAAATTCTCAGTTATAAAATAAATAAGACACAGAGATGTAATGTACAGCAAAGGAAATACAGTTAATAATATTGTTACAACTCTGTAAGGTGACAGATAGTAGCTAGGTTTTAGCATGGTGATTATTTCATAATGTATATAAACTTTCAATTACTATGTTGTACACATGAAATGGATATAATATTGTGTGTCAATGACAGTTCAAAAGAAGGGATTCTTTACATAACCTAAATATGTAACTCCTTTATCAGATAGCTAATTTGCAAATATTTACTCCCATTTTTAGCTTATCTTTTCATTTCTTTACAGTGTCTTTCCAAGAACAGAAGTTCTTAATTCTGAATATATTTTGTAGGTGGAAAGAACAGGATTTTCTGACAGATTGGTTGTGGGGTGTGAGAGAGAGGAGTCAAAGACTACACCAAGTTTTTCAGTGTGAGCAACTAGGAGTCTGACACCAATGGAGATGGGGAAGAGAGCAGGACTACAGTTTTGACTGTATTATGCTTGAAATATGTAAAGTTCAAATGGAGATTCAAGTAGGTACTTGGACATACGAGCCTGGAGTGCAGGAGAGAAATGTGGGCTGGAAATGAAGTTTTGGAGGGTCATAAACATTTAGAAGGTATTAAGTTAGTATTTAACTCTGTTCCAGCCACTGAATTTGGGGCTTTCACTGGCATTATCCCATTTATTCTTTTTTTTAAAAAAAGATTTTATTTATTTATCTGACAGAGACACAGCAAGAGAGGGAACACAGTAGAGGGAGGGGAGAGGAAAAAGCAGGGAGCCTGATGTGGGGTTCGATCCCAGGACCTGGGGATCATTACCTGGGCCGAAGGCAGATGCTTAATGACTGAGCCACCCAGGCACCACATATTCTTTTTTTCTTTTTTAATTAGAAATATTTATTTATTTTAGAGAGAGCCTGTGTGCAAGAGCAGGAAGAGGGGCAGAGGAAGAGAGAAAATCTCCAGCAGACTCAGCATGCTGAGTACAGAGCCTGATTCAGGGCTTGATTTGATTTCAAGACCCTGAGATCATGACCTGAGCTGAAATCAAGAGTCAGATGCTTATGTGACTGAGCCATGCAGGGGGCCCCCCTCATTTATTCTTTAAAACAACTATATAAGATAGTAGAGATAATACTACACATTAATTATCTCAAAAGTCATGGCTCAAATGGATGTAACTATCATCACAATAGTTAGCATGTATTGAGGGGCTTATTACATGCCAGGCATTGTTCTAGTGCTTTACATGTTTATGTTACTTATTCTTTACAAGGTAGGAGGATATTATATCTTATTATGCATCTGGGAAAAAAGGAGATGCATTCAGAGAGAGTCAATTATCATATGGTTTCACTTATTTGTGGAGCATAACAAATAGCATGGAGGACAAGGGGAGATGGAGAGGAGAAGGGAGTTGGAGGAAATTGGAAGGGGAGTGAACCATGAGAGACTATGGACTCTGAAAAACAATCTGAGGGGTTTGAAGGGGTGGGGGTGGGAGGTTGGGGGAACCAGGTGGTGGGTATTAGAGAGGGCACGGATGGCATGGAGCACTGGGTGTGGTGCAAAAACAATGAATACTGTTATGCTGAAAAAAATAAATTAATTAAAAAAAAAAGAGATGCATTATACCTGATGAAGATTAATTAGTATGAAGTGGGCCTCTTAATTTTCTTAATCTGAATACTATATAACATTTGGAAATTAAATTCAAGATCACATTATTATTATTTTTTTAAGATTTTGTTTATTTATTTGACACACAGAGATCACAAGTAGGCAGAGAGGCAGACAGAGAGAGAGGAGGAAGCAGGCTCCCAGCTGAGCCGAGAGCCTGATGTGGGGCTTGATCCCAGGATCTGGGATCATGACCTGAGCCAAAGGCAGAGGCCTTAACCCACTGAGCCACACAGGTGCCCCTATTTTTTATTTTTTAAAAGATTTTATTTATTTGTCAGAGAGAAAGAGAGAGAGAGTGCATAAGAAGAGGGAGAAGCAGGCTCCCCAGTGAGCAGGGAACCTGATGTGGGATTTGATCCCAGGACCCTGGGATCATGACCTGAGCTAAAGGCAGACACTTTACCAACTGAACTACCCAGGCAACCCACATTATTATTTTGTACCTAAATTCATGTGTGCATGTGAGCCACTTCTAAAATCAATATTTTGGTATTATGTACTTATGAAATTTATTTTTGAATTTAAATGTAGAATTTTATAGTCAGTCTTGTCAAAATTTTACCTTATTATCATTGGCATTCCTAAGGAATGAATACAAACACTTTAAAATTTATTTTCTACATTAATGACTAAATGTAACAAGAGTTCTACTGGAGAGCAAAGTTGTATTTTTCTTGAGTGCACATACAATGCTTGATGTCAAAATGACTATAATTTGCACATCTGCCAGATTCTATATGCTAAACATCTTGGAAATGATTTTATTGTCTTTAGGGACTT
The DNA here is from genome assembly GCF_022355385.1 of Mustela nigripes. Taxonomy (NCBI): domain Eukaryota; kingdom Metazoa; phylum Chordata; class Mammalia; order Carnivora; family Mustelidae; genus Mustela; species Mustela nigripes. The sequence continues at coordinate 4,652 of NW_026740400.1, read as the reverse complement.
AATCTCCTTTTCCTGCACTAAGCCAGAACAGGTTCACCAATACAGAAGACGTAAGAATTTATCAAATAATTAACTAGCAGAGACAAGCATAAAATTAGCATTCTATAACAAGCAAGGCAATCTTTTAATGGATTGCTGTTACTGTTTGTGGAAGATGTGATACACACACATGTACAAAACACACAATGGACTATTACTAAGCCATAAAAAAGAATGAAATCTTGCCATTCGCAACAACACAGATGGACCTACAGGATATTATGCTAAATTAATTCAGACAGAGAAAGGCAAATACCCTACGATTTCACTTAAATGTGGAATCAGAAAGACAAAATAGGGGTGCTTGGCTGGCTTAGTCGGTAGAACCTGTCTCTCAACCTCAGGGTCATGAGTTCAAGCCCACACTGGACATGGAGTCTACTTAAAAAAATAATGAAAGACAAAACAAACGACCAAACAAAACCATAAACAGTTTCATAAATACAGAGAACGAACTGGTAGTTGCCAGAATGGATGATGGTGGTGGTGGGGGAATAGGTGAGAATAGGTGAAGGAGATTAAGAAGAACAAACTTCCAGTTATAGAATAAGTACATCTTAGGGATGAAAAGTACAGCATATGGAATATAGTCGATAATATTATAATTCCTCTGTTCAGTGACTGGTATTATTGTAGCAAGCAGTGCATGAGGTACACAATTGTAGAACCACTATTTTGAACATCTGAAACTAATATAACATATGGCAGCTAAACTTCAATTAAAAAAATTATAAACAAAATTTTACGGTGTGTTATGCCTGGTGATATTTAACCAACATATATGGAAAAACAAACATCAAAATGGGCTTTGTTTTACTTTCTGAGTAAAACTTGTTTTTGCATTTTGATAGAATGGGGGGTGTGTGGGGAAGCAAACCCAGGAAAGTCTTCAACACAAGCCAAAGAACCCAAACGAAAAGGAGCTGTATAATATAGCAGAAAGACAGTGAGTTTGGAGTCAGAATGACTTTTGTTCAAATTCTGGGTCATTTAGGTACTGGCTGTATGACCTTATATTCTCTTAACTGTTTCTTTTTGAAAACTAATCTTACAGGATTTTTATGAAGATTAAAGGAGATGCTGTATAGGTACATGATGGGTTTTAATAATCGTTTTTGTGGGCGCCTGGGTGGCTCAGTGGGTTAAGCTGCTGCCTTCAGCTCAGGTCATGATCTCAGGGTCCTGGGATCGAGTCCCGCATCAGGCTCTCTGCTCTGCAGGGAGCCTGCTTCCTCCTCTCGCTCTCTCTGCCTGCCTGTCTGCCTGCTTGTGATCTCTGTCTGTCAAATAAATAAATAAAATCTTTAAAAAAATAATCGTTTTTGCTAGTCAACATGTATAAACCTCTGATGTAAAGTAATTAAGGAGTGCTGTAAGTATGTATGCCTGTATCAACAAACAGCTTATTAAATAAGTTTGGTTGTTTTCTAAATGATAATATGTTCCTATCACGTAAGAAAAATGTAAAAATAAAATATAGTGAGGAAGATGTGGTCCATATACACTATGGAGTATTATGCCTCCATCAGAAAGGATGAATACTCAACTTTTGTAGCAACATGGACGGGACTGGAAGAGATTATGCTGAGTGAAATAAGTCAAGCAGAGAGAGTCAATTATCATATGGTTTCACTTATTTGTGGAGCATTAATAGCATGGAGGACAAGGGGAGATGGAGAGGAGAAGGGAGTTGGGGGAAATTGGAAGGGGAGGTGAACCATGAGAGACTATGGACTCTGAAAAACAATCTGAGGGGTTTGAAGCAGCGGTGGGCGGGGAGGTTGGGGGGACCAGGTGGTGGGTATTAGAGAAGGCACGGATTGCATGGAGCACTGGGTGTGGTGCAAAAATAATGAATACTATTATGCTGAAAATAAAAAAAAAAAATTACAGGAGACCAAACCTGTGATCCATTTCTAATTGTCTTTATTTACTGTTTCCAAAAAAGGGTGAACCAAGTAACAGCATGTTTTTGAATGAAGAGTCCTATGTCTTCTCTAATATAGTGGCCACTAGGTAAAACTATCCAAATTTAAATTCATTAAAATTAAATGTAATTAAGGGATGCCTGGGTGGCTCAGTTGGTTAAGTGTTTGACTCTTGGTTTCAGCTCAGGTCATGAGTTCGAGTCCTGAGACAGGCTCCGTGTTTAGTGGGGAGTCTGCTTGAGATTCTCTCCCTCTGCCCCTCCCCGTACCTGCATGTGTACCATCTCGCTCTCTCAAATAAATAAATCTGAAAAAAATTAATATAATTAAAAATTCAGTTCTTCAGTTATACTAGACACGTTTCAAGCATATGGCTAGTTGCTACCATGCTGGACAGTTCAGATATATATTACTGCCCTCGTGACAGAAAGTTCTTCATGGACAATGCTGGTAGGGAGTCTTTATTACTATTGCTGTATTGAGGTGAAAGTTGGACTGCATTTTGCTTAAACTGAAACTGCTTAACATTTTAGTTATATGTAACAGAAAAAATTCCCTCTGATATTAAAAAAAATTAAAGGGTCTTCAGACCCTTCGTAGTCTCTACAGACAGTACAACAGACATTGGTCTTCTAGCTAATGCCGAATGTGAGAGAAAGACAGGGCCTAGAGAAAGTGACTTCACAGATATGTGGCATGCCTGGTTCCCTGAGTAAGACATGGGCACTGGTGCATATTTTTTAAGAATGAGATTTATTTATTTGAGAGAGAGAAAGAGAGAGAGTGCATGTGCATATGAGTGGGTAGAGGGGCAGAAGAAGAGAGAGGAGGAGAGGGAAAGGGGAAGAGAGAATTTTAAGCAGGCTTCCTGCTGAGCACAGAGCCCTATGTGGGGCTCGATCTCACACCTGAGATCATGACCTGAGCCAAAATCAAGAGTCAGACACTCAACTGACTGAGCCAGCCAGGTGCCCCTGGTGCAGAGTTTTAAAGCATTCCCTAAACACGTCTTTTTCCAAAGCTTAATTCTTTTTTTTTTTTTTAAAGATTTTATTTATTTATTTGACAGAGAGAGATCACAGATAGGCAGAGAGGCCCGCAGAGAGAGAGAGAGAGAGAGAGAGAAGCAGGCTCCCCGCTAAGCAGAGAGCCCGATGGAGGACTCGATTCCAGGACCCTGAGATCATGACCTGAGCCGAAGGCAGCGGCTTAACCCACTGAGCCACCCAGGCGCCCCCCAAAGCTTAATTCTTCAGAGTTCTTGATAACAAAGAAATTACTTACTTTCCCTTCTGAATCACTGATAGAAGGCTCTGATAGCTGGGGAAGAGGCAGACAAGGCAGGACTTGACGGGTGATCCTTCGGTGATATTGTTGGGATTTTTTTTTCCCTCTCTTAACATATATTTACAATCTATATGAAGTCCTTGCCACATTTCCAATAAAGCCATGTCTAAAACCAACCAGGATCAACACAGCAAGAGCTTTAAGATGACACTATGGTATGGAATACCTCCCAGGTTTCAGAGGAGGCTCTGAGCTGTGCCCAAGTGAGGCAGACCAGACGGGTACTGCAAAGGCTTTGGAAATGAAACTACAGCCCTAAAAGTGGGCCAGGATGTGTGTTCTGAATGTAATCAGGTTAGCTGCCTACTAAAATAGAAGATTTAAATAAGAATCATAGTCCCATAATATAGTGATACTAAAAATGTCCAGCATACTATCTAAAATTACTGCTCATGCCAAGAACCAGGAAAATCTCAAACTAAATGAGAAAAGACAACCAACAGATATCAACACAGAGAAGGCACAGATGTTAGACTCATCCAAATGGGATTTTTAAGCAGGTGCTATAAAAATGTTCCTAAAAGCAATTACGAGTGGTTAAAAATATTGCTGACATTACCAAGTGCTGACAAGGACACAGAATGACTGGTTCTCAGATACCCTGCTGGTGGGAAAGAAAAATCATACAGCCACTCTGGAAAATGATCTGGCCGTTTTTATGAAGTTGAATATATACTTACCATAGGATTCAGCAATCTCACTCACTGGTTTTTACTTTGGAGAAAAGAAAATCTGTATATAGATGTACATAGCAGCCTTCTTTGTATTAGCCAAACACTGGAAACAACCCAAGTGCCCTTCAAAAGATGGAGGGATCAAAAAGCCTTGTAAATCCACACAGTGGAGTACTATTCAGTCATAAAAAGGAATGAACTACTGACCTACACAACACCTTGGATGGATCCCAAGGGTATTATGCTGAGTAAAAAAACCTAATCTGTGAAGTAATAACAAATATGTAGGTTTCTGACCCCGCTTCCTGACACTGAGCCCTAAAACCCTTTTAATAGGGCTGCTAGGCATCAGGGAAATACAAAGCAAAACCACAATGAGATATCACCTCACACCAGTCAGAATGGCTAAAATCAACAAGTCAGGAAATGACAGATGCTGGCGAGGATGCGGAGAAAGGGGAACCCTCCTACACTGTTGGTGGGAATGCAAGCTGGTGCAACCACTCTGGAAAATAGCATGGAGGTTCCTCAAAATGTTGAAAATAGAACTGCCCTATGACCCAGCAATTGCACTACTGGGTATTTACCCTAAAGATACAAATGTGGTGATCCAAAGGGGCACGTGCACCCAAATGTTTATAGCAGCAATGTCCACAATAGCCAA
>NW_026740399.1:0-9151 GCF_022355385.1 Mustela nigripes | reverse complement strand
AAAAAAAAAAAAAAAACGAACATTCCCTCTGTACCTGCCCAGTGACCCTGAGTATTCTATTAAACATTCCCTTGTCAGTAATCTCATATTTGACCAATCAGATCATCATCTATTCCTCTTAGGAAAGTTCAAGGAGTAAAAAAGGGCAGAGAAATTATTTCCACCGTGAAACAGATCAGACTGCAGGATGGAGACTTATCCAAAGCCAGGTTCAGTTATAAGAGCATAAGAACAATAAGTTAGGGGTCCCTGGGTGGCTCAGTTGTTAAGTGTCTGCCTTTGGCTCAGGTCATGATCTGAGAATACTGAGATCCAGCTGACATCTGGCTTCCTCCTCTGCAAGTCTGCTTCTCCCTCTCACTCTGCCAGCTGCTCCCCCTGCTGCTCACTTGCACTCACGCGCGTGCGCTCGCTCGCGCTCTCTCTCTCTCTCTGTCAAATAAATCAATAAGATATTTAAAACAAAACAAAACAAAAAACAAACAAACAAACAAAAACACAAACAAACAAACAAACAGAAACAACAACAACAAGGCAATCCTGGGAGAAGAAAGCATCCGGATATCAACATCAAGATACTGGCAAAGAAAGAATAGAACAGGGAAATAAGAAGAGAGTTAGGAGCTAGAATATGAAGTATTAACAGTAATAATGTTAACAGGCATTTTTATTTATTTTTCATTGGTTCATCATTTTTGTTGTTGTTAAGAATCTTTTGTTTTGTACCAAGTAGTTGCTGAGGATAGAATGATCAAAAAGCCAAGAACAACAACTTTCTGCTGAGTTCAAGCAACTGATCTGGGGCAGGGTATAATCAGGGTATGGTGCTCTGGTACATGGTTTTCTTGCCTGAATTATTTAGCCATGACTTTGTCCTGGTGTCAGGCTTGGCATTGCCAACTTCTATCAGCATTTATAAAAGACTTATCTTGTATGTTGGATTTTCTGACCTTTGCTCATGATAGGTATCACTGCTATCCCTTCACAACTACCTGATTTGTCACTTGGTATTTCCTTTGATCTGTTGATCTAGTGCATGCTCAATTTACTGCATACCTGCCAGGATGCCTGCCGCCTCACCTAACACCCCTAACTTTGGGATCACCCAACTTTCTGGGACCCAATTGCCTCATACATCTTTATACTCCACCAGAAACAAACCAAACTTTACTATACTCTTGTCAGAAGGGAAGGAAGACTCGCTGCTTCCTTCCACTTTTAGTGAATATTATTAAGTTCTCAACTAAAAATAATTTAGGAAATCTTATCTTTAGTGAGTAGTTCCAAAAAAAAAAAAAAAAAGCATTACTCATTTTGTTCCCTCATTTTGTTACAAAGACAACTGAGGAAGAAGGTGCTAGGAATAGCACAAATCCATCTGTAGTTTAGAAACTCAAGATTAACAAGTACTACTTAAGGGAAAAGCTCCCAGTGGGCACATTCCCATACTGGGGCATAGAAATTGATATGAGGAAGTGGTGATGCAACATGGGGGCTTAAGTGGATAGGAAAAGAATCAATGAAGCAAGATGGGATTGGGAGGGAGACAAACCATAAGTGACTCTTAATCTTACAGAACAAACTGAGGGTTCCTGAGGAGAGGGGGGTTGGGAGAAGGGGGGTGGGGTCATGGACATTGGGGAGGGTTTATGTTTTGGTGAGTGCTGTGAAGTGTGTAAACCTGGCGATTCACAGACCTGTACCCCTGGGGATAAAAATACATGTTTATAAAAAAAATAAAAAAATTAAAACATAAAAAAAATTTTAAAAAAGAAATCAGACAGATAAGAAAGAAATATCTCATTTCACCATATCATCTCAGTGAAAATAATAATTATTTCCTTGTTCACAGGGTTTTCAATACCCTTTCAAAGCCTAGAAGAGATGAGGATTATATTTGAAGCAGTCTATTAAAAATAAAGGTGTTTTATTATTTATAATGGCCATATTTATTTATAATGGCCATTCATTGAAAATCCCAAGCCTTCTCATAATCTACAGGTCCAGCTCCTTTTCTTACAGATCTTGAGGTCACAGTCATTCCAGGAGCCAAGAGAGGAATTAAATGTCCCACCTTGTCTTGTCCCATTCACCTTCTAAGCTCCTACTGATCAAAGTGGAAGTCAGAGGAGTTCAGTGATATTAAGGAAAGAAAAAGAGAGAGCCTCAATGACTAATGGACTAAAATTAGAAACATCTCCAGATGTCAGAAGCTCTGTCTCCTCATTTCAACATCAAGAAAACAAGTCCAGAGAAGTCACAGGATTTCCAGTGTTTCCAAGTGTGGTCCTTATCCTTATTAAGCTCCCTGATGCACCTGCGAGTCAAGTTTTTTATAAAATAAGCTGTACTTCCTAGAGTATGAAAACTGGTCTTGTTGCATATGAAGGGAGATGCTTATTTTGTGGACTCCTGTTTGTTGTTGTTGTTGTTGCTGTACCCTGAAAAAAAAATAGCTTCCTCTGAATAAAAGCTAATAACCTACATCAAGGATTGGGACTTTTTATTCCACCTGCTCTGAATACAGTTTGCATTTGTTGATGTAGACATTGAGACCCTGACAAGGATTTAGGCCCTTCTAGAATCATTAGAATCCATTTTCCATAGAGTTAGAAAGATTTTCTTTGCTCAAAATCTTTATTGAAACTTGAAAACCTAGTTCAACCCTTGTCTGTACCAGAAGAGTTCAGGTATTAAAGGCAAAGGGATAAATTCACCAAATCTGAAAGTCATTTCATATCTGGTATCTCACATTGCTAAATGTTCTGAAGGGAAAGCCACTGAGGAAAGCTAGAGGTTCTTCTGCTCCAGGAACACAGCAGTATATGGATGTCCCTCTCTGTAGATGCACACAGATGTCTCTCTCCCTCTTTTCCCTCTGATCTCCACCCCCAGCACCTGCTAATCACCCTGACATCTCCAGAGACCAGCTGATCACAAAACAGAGACTGATTTCCAATGAAAGGCTTATGATCTTGTTGAGCCAGCTTCCCTCTGACCATGTGCATTACTTCCCCCTGTCCCTGTGAGAGGGACATCTAATTAATCTATCTCCCTCTGCCCTAATGGCTACAGGCTACAAATTTGGGCAGTCTCATTAAGGTGTCTACGTGTTGAGGAGCATCGCGTTAGGAGGATTCATAAAGTCAGGCCTCTCTACTGTCTCCACTGAAGAGGTAACTGACACAGCAGATGGGCTACTTGTCTCTTGCCCACATATTTGCCATCCGTAGAAAACTCTGGGAACAGAACATGCCAGGGACTTGATATGGTCCTGACAGCTTGGGGATGGTTAGGGAGGAGAAAGAGAAGGAGGGAGGAATGCAAGGAGAATGGACATTCCACACCAAGGTCTTGCAGTCTGTCTATGTCTTCTCTTTTCACACTGTATTATGAAAACTTGAGAATTGCTGATGTTAGGACTTAGAATACAGGAAGAATCTGCTCTTGGAAATTGGTCTTGGGCTTCTGTTTCAAGGCCAAGCCAAGCTCTCAGTAATGTTACAGTGGCTAAGGACATTCTTCTGTTGACTACACAGGAATCTGAATATGACTGTTTTGGACCATGAAAAGAGACATTGTTTCCCTGCCCTGAGAACCGGGATGTTCAGAGGGGGGAAATTGGGTGTAACTAAGGTTAGAGTTTGACCATGACCTTTAGTCTTTCTGAGCTTATTTTTCTTCATTAGTAAAATGACAATAAATGGATATATTTACTTGCTTCTCAAGGTTGTGATATGAAGTAAAGAAAAAAAAAAAAAAGCCTGAAGAAGTTTTAGAAAAGAACATTGAATTTTTCACCTGGGCACAAAAAATATTAATCCATGGAAAAAATTTAGCACTTTATTTGTTTTTAGCATTTATTTGTTTTGACAGTATATGGGTTGGATGAATCAATGCAGAGAAGCAACTGGCAAAAGGAGCCAGAACACCTAGTGAGCCAGAACTCTCACAAATCAAGATGGTTTAGCATCCATCACTTCTTACTCATAGGAAAAGTGTCTGTAAAATCCAGGGAGGGTAGAGTGATGAAGGAGGACAAAACAAGGAACAGCAGGAAAAAGAGGCAGATTCTTCCCGTATTCTAAGTCCTAACATCAGCAATTCTCAAGCTTTCATAATACAGATGCTCTGACATTTACACTGATGGTACAAAATCAAAGATGGAGACAGCACTGGGTAACTAGCTATGGCTTAAGATGGAGGTACCAAACTACAGTCATGGTACTCTTCAGCACCACATATGTACAGTATTAACAAAACAGAATCAAAGAAACAAAACAAACCAGTTATCCTCCAAAATGTCCTTGATAATAAAGTAGCTGATGTATGCCAAAGCATAATGGTTATCTTAAGGAAAACCACATGCAAAATTATTTGATTTGCAAGCTGGCAAGCTATTTTTTTCATGGGGAGGATATTTTCTAAAAAAAATAATGAAACTTCAAGGTAAGCAATTGATATTGTATATTGTTGAGAAATATAAGATTTTAAGTGAAAACTTAAATTTTGGAAAACTTGGATCTTCCAGTAGAACTTCACAGATTTTTCGTACTTAAACTACAAAATTTTTTTCTCATTCTTCATACATCTAATTCCTACTCATCGTCCAAAACTCAGCTCGTTCCTTTTGTGTTCTCTGATACAATTTCCCCAATCTCCCTTTCTTTCCCCAGATGTGTGTGTGTGCATGTATGTTTCTATATGTGTCTATGTACCTATATATCTACATCTATATCATATCCATCTCCCTCTATTATCTATCTATCTACTTATCTATCTGTATTTAAGTGTTTGTTCTACTTAGAGGGTTTTAAAATTTACTATTCAGTATGACACTGACCTTGACCAGAAACACAAATACTATGTACTGTCCCATCTAAGTTCATTATTCTTTTGTTGTTGTTCCAAACATTATTCAGGAATGTTAGTTTTTACCTACTTTTAGTCAGTATTTCCTATTTTACACTTAAGTGAAGACCAAAATAACCTTTGAATTTATTTGAATTAATTTTATGGAAAAGATGAATATACTCAAAGTGAGAAGGAAAACACACTAAGCACTTAATATATCATAAATACTTAATAAAACTCTTGTTTATTATATCTATGGCCATCCCCTATTAATTCCTTTTTTGCCCATGTATTCCTAACATATGACTTTCCATACTACCACCAGATTAAAATTCTGACATGATTTTTTAAAAATTTTTATTAATTTTTTATTTTTTATAAACATATATTTTTATCCCCAGGGGTACAGGTCTGTGAATCACCAGGTTTACACACTTCACAGCACTCACCAAAGCACATACCCTCCCCAATGTCCATAATCCTACCCCCTTCTCCCAAACCCCCTCCCCCCAGCAACCCTCAGTTTGAGAAGAATAAATGAAACAAGATGGGATTGGGAGGGAGACAAACCATAAGTGACTCTTAATCTGACATGATTTTTAAAGATTTTATTTACTTATTTGAGAAAAAGAGAGAGAGAGAAGACAGAGGGAGGGGCAAAGTGTGAGGGAGAGAGAGAATCTTAAGCAGGCACCTACTCAGCATGGAGCCTGATGCAGGACTTGATCTCACAACCCTGAGATCATGACCTGAGCCAAAACCAAGAGACAGCTGCTCAACCTACTGAGCTACTCAATGCCTCCTGACATAACGTTTTATCACATTATTTCCAGAATACTAAAATTCCTATAATTTTTCATGATCTAGACTAAAAAATAGCAGAACATTAGCTATTAGCAGAACATTCCATCAATTAAGGATGACTAGAAAAGCTTGTTGAAATACAGGAAATAAATTGAAAGCATTAGAGAGCTCAAAATAAAGAAATAATTGAGAGACCAAGATTCTAGAAAGAAATAGAAATTTAGAGTTAACATTTAGTACTGACTTAATCCCAACATTTGCCATCCCCCAAATGGTTACTAAATGCCCCCAAAGTAAGTAGAAGTGTGGAAAATGAGAAGCTTAGAAGACAAATAGAGCTTTTGGAAGTCTAATGGAGATAAGGAAACAAAATGGGAGTTCAAAGTTTACCAAGGACAAAAGGCTCCAAACTGCCCATATACTACACTGGGACCAACAGAGGGCTATGTATTCAGAGTTGAGTTGAAGTAGAAATAAAAGACCCTCAGAAAGTCTGAAGTCTTGATTGAAATGGTATTAATTTCTGATTAAATTAAGGTTATTTTTCTTTATCCTAATTATCTGCCAGAAGTAGATGTAATTTTATTTTGAAGAAAGATAATATCAGCCACAATTTGAATAATCTTTACAATTTTTCATATAACCATTTGGTGGTCAATGAATGTTTGCCTGGCATACTAGAAGAAAAGATCATGTGACTGAAAAAGAAACAAACAAAAGCCCACCAAAATAAGAAACAGACCCATTGGATGGTGTGTGTTAGACATGGAGTTTAAAATAAATATAATGAATATATTCAAAAAATTAGAGAACGAGTTGCAGAATTTTACCTGAGAAGTAGAATTTATAAAAGAAACAGAAATTACAAATGTAAACATAATAAATGGAATTAAGAAATTCAAACTGAAATTGGTTTCACAGAGGATTAAGCATAATTGAAGAAGGGATTAATGATTATTGAATTGAGATATATCTCGATTTAAACATAGATAAAATGATGTATATATAGAAACTAGCTTAGGGAAAAAAAGAAACTAGCTTAGGAGATATATGGAGAGTGATAAACATATGTGCATACATATATATATTTATGGTGCAACATGTATGTATGCATGTATATACATGTATGAGTGTATGTGTACAAAGAGAGAGAAACAGAGAGATACAGTGACAGAATGGGCTAAAAATATAATACGAGGAAATTTCATTGGAAAACTTTTTGAAATAGCTAAAAGCCTTTATATAAAGATTTAAGATGTTTAAAGAACTTCGGGAATTAAAAGAAAAGATGCATAGCTACATCAAACCTAAAATGCTAAAAACTAAAGGAAAACATTATTTAAAAAATATATATTTATTTATTTATTATGAAGAGAATGTGAGTGAGTGAGTGGGAGGAGGTGGAGAGGGAGAGAAAGAATCTCAAGCAGTCTCCACTCTCGATCTTCTGACCCTGAATCATGATCTGAGTGGATATGAAGAGTCTGGTGGTTAACTAACTGAGCCACCAGGTGCCCCTAAAGGAAAACATTCTTAGAAGCAGGAAGAGAAAAAGGAAATTTTCCTGTAGAAGAATGGAATAAAATTAACACCATTGCCTAATGTTTCAATAGAAACTAGAAGTCACTAAGGTGGCAACTTTGAAGTATTAAAGAAAACTACATAAAAAATTAATGATGTACTGTATGGTGACTAGCATAACATAACAAAAAAATAAAGCAAGAAATAAAACCTCTTCTAATGCTTCAGATATGAAGATAAAAGTAAAGCATTTCAGCTACAAATGGAAGAATTCATTATTAGAAAATCTAAAGGAGATTTTTTAGCAGAAAGAAAATGACTCCAGAGAGAAACCGAAAGATTCCAGAAGGAATGAAGAACAATGGGAAGAATGTATGTGTATAATAAATACTAGAATAAGAGCCTGGATGTAGCCAAATAGATTGAAAGTTTTCTGAGGTCTCCTTATATAGGGGGTGCCAAAAGATCTAGTTTCTAATAAACTCTAATAACACACACCTCAGTTGAGTGTCTAATACGATTCTTTACATTAATAATACTAACATTTAATGAGTGGTTACTATGTGCCTGGTATTGTCTTAAGGGCTTAGATGCAAAAATTAGAAGAAAATAATAAATGTAAAAGTAGAAAATAGTGAAATAGAAGAAAATGTTTAGTAAATGTGATCAAGAAAGTCAAAAGTTCTTTCTTAAAAATGGATTCATAAAATAGATAAGCCCTATAGAGACTGATTAAAAAAAAGAATAAAGAATTTCCTGCTACCAGTACTGAAAAATATAACATCAATACAGACAATAAAACTCTAATAAAACAATATTTGAATGACATTATGCTAATAAATTTGAATACAATGGTATGAACAGATTCCTAGAAAAATACAACTTGAAGCACATACAAAATAATGACAAAGGTCAGATTACTTCTGGTTTTAGTATATATGCTGCCAAAGGAAGTACCAGATTACTTCTAATAAGTATAAAGAAGTTAAATGCATGATTTAAAACCTACACACACACACAAGTTTAAGCCTACATGTCTTCACCAATGAATCCTCCCAATCATTGAAGGAAAGAGTAATACAAAGTTTACACAAATGCTTCCAAAAATAGACCAGAAGAAAAAATGTAAATGCTGTCCTAAATATTGAAGCAAAAATCATGATCTTGCTCTCAAAAGCCTTAGGTGGAAGGATCTGTACTCGAGGAACTACAGAACACTCATGAAAGAAATTGAAGAAGACACAAAAAGATGGAAGACCATTCCATGCTCTTGGATCAGAAGAATAAACATTGTTAAAATGTCTATACTGCCTAGAGCAATATATACTTTTAATGCCATTCCGATCAAAATTCCACTGGTATTCTTCAAAGAGCTGGAGCAAATAATCCTAAAATTTGTATGGAATGAGAAGAGACCCCGAATAGCTAAGGAAATGTTGAAAAACAAAAATAAAACTGGGGGCATCATGTTACCTGATTTCAAGCTTTACTACGAAGCTGTGATCACCAAGACAGCATGGTACTGGCATAATAACAGACACATAGACCAGTGGAACAGAGTAGAGAGGGCAGATATGGACCCTCAACTCTATGGTCAATTAATCTTCAACGAAACAGGAAAAAATATACAGTGGAAAAAAGACAGTCTCTTCAATAAATGGTGCTGGGAAAACTGGACAGCTATATGTAGAAGAATGAAACTCGACCATTCTCTTACACCTTACACAAAGATAAACGCAAAATGGATAAAATACCACAATGTGAGACAGGAATCCATCAGAATCCTAGAGGAGAACATAGGCAGTAATCTCTTTGATATTGGCCACAGCAACTTCTTTCAAGATATGTCTCCAAAGGCAAAGGAAACAAAAGCGAAGATGAACTTTTGGGACTTTATCAAAATCAAAAGCTTGTGCACAGCAAAGAAAACAGTAAAAAAAAAAAAAAAAAAAAAAAAAAAAAAAAAAAAAAA
>NW_026740398.1:0-9177 GCF_022355385.1 Mustela nigripes | reverse complement strand
GCCTGGGTGGCTCAGTGGGTTAAAACCTCTGCCTGCGGCTCAGGTCACGATCCCAGAATCCTGGGATAGAGCCCTGAGTCAGGCTCTCCGCTCAGCGGAGAGCCTGCTTTCCCCTCTCTCTCTGCCTGCCTCTCTATCTACTTGTGATCTCTCTGTCAAATAAATAAATAAAATATTTTTTTTAAAGATTTTATTTATTTATTTGACAGAGAGAGAGATCACAAGTAGGCAGAGCAAAGAGCTCAATGCGGGGCTGGATCCCAGGACCCTGAGATCATGATTGAACCGAAGGCAGAGGCTTAACCCACTGAGCCACCCAGGTGCCTCAAGATCTTTTAAAAAATTTTTTTAAAAAGCTTTCCTACCATTTTCTTTTCATTTTTAAAGATTTTATTTATTTATTTATTTATTTATTTATTTGACAGAGAGAGACAGCAAGAGAGGAAACACAAGCAAGAGGAGTGGGAGAGGGAGAAGCAGACCCCTGCTGAGCAGGGAGCCCAGCATGGGGCTTGATTCCAAGACCACGGGATCACAACCTGAGCCCAAGGCAGACACCCAACCACTGAGTCACCCTCCTACCATTTTCAAATTTTTGAAATTTTCTTCCTTCCTTTCTTTTTGCTTCAATATTTGCTTAGTTGCTGCAAACTTTTGACTGTTTTCCAGATTCTGACAAAGTGAATTCTGTTAGTTTTTGTTTGATGTTCCTGTGGGAGGAGGAGAAGTTGGGAGCTGTCCACTCTACCATTTTGCTGATAAAAGGCTTTTGGGTTTTGTTTTTTGTTTTTTTTAATTTTATTTATTTATTTGTCAGAGACAGAATGAGAGAGAGCGAGTGAGCACAGGCAGACAGAGAGGCAGGCAGAAGCAGAGGGAGAAGCAGGCTCCCCGCCAAGCAAGGAACCTGATGTGGGACTCGATCCCAGGACCCTGGGATCATGACCTGAGCCGAAGGCAGCCGCTTAACCAACTGAGCCACCCAGGCATCCCTGTTTTGTTTTTTTTTAAGATTTCATTTTTTTAAAGATTTTTTAAATTTATTTATTTGACAGAGAGAGAGATCACAAGTAGGCACAGAGGCAAGCAGAGAGAGAGAGAGGAGGAAGCAGGCTCCCTGCTGAGCAGAGAGCCCGATGTGGGACTTGATCCCAGGACCCTGAGATCATGACCCGAGCCGAAGGCAGCAGCTCAACCCACTGAGCCACCCAGGCGCCCCTAAGATTTCATTTTTAAGTAATCTCTACACACAACATGGGGCTCGAACCCACAACCCTGAGATCAAGAGTCACACACTCCACTGACTGAGCCAGCCAGGCCCCCCTCCCTTGCTGGTAAAGTTTTAAATAAGCCTACCCCTTAAAAATATATATATAATAGTATATAAATAGGCCTGGGGATGATCAAATCCCATTTGCAGAGAGAGGGTTCCCTGAGACTGGAGAGGAGGGCATGGTGGATGGATAATGGGGGGTGTACAGGGGCTGCAACTCTTAGGGGGACTGTTTCTTTAACTGGGTATGAGGTAGGTGAGTGTTTGTTATTTTAGGATTGATACTTTTGGGTATATCTGAAGTCTTCCATAACGAAGATAAAACTGACAAGAGAAGGTTTGGCAGTTTCTCAGCAAGTTAGACATAAAACCATCACACGGCCCAGGAATTCCACTCCTCAGTGTGGGCTCGAGAGAACTGGACACAGGGGGTCAGACTAACCTTGTAGGGGCATGTTCCCAGCAGCACTGGTCATGATTGCCAAAATATAATATAAAGATTATATGATTCCACTTGCATGGGATGTTTAGAAGAGACAAAATTGTAGGGACAAAAAGTATATTGGTGGTTGGCAGGGGCAGGGGATGGGAAGGTAACAGTGAATATGATGGGATTTCCTTTTGGGGTGATGAAAGATTCTGGAACTAGACAGATGTGGTGGTTACACCACCCTGTGAATGTGCTATAATGCACTGAATTGCACGTTTTGAAATGGTTAAAATGATATATTTTATGTTGTATGTCTTTTACACAGTAAAAAAATTTGTCTTTTTTTAAAAGATTTTATTTATTTATTTGACAGACAGAGACCACAAGCAGGCAGAGAGAGAGGGAGGGAAGAAGGCTCCCCACTGAGCAGAGAGCCCGACTCAGGGCTCGATCCCAGGACCCTGAGATCATAATTGAACCGAAGGCAGAGGCTTTAACCCACTGAGCTACCCAGGTGCCCCTGTCTTTTTTTTTTTAATAATGAAACTGACTTCGCTCAAGTAGCCGCCCTTGCCATCAATTGGGTAGTTTTCGGGGTGCCTCTACATGCTCACAGATTTTTCATCTTACCTTGATCCCAAAGAGTCACAAATAAAGCTCTCCAGGTGAGGAAAATTGCCCTTGACAAGAAAAAGAATCTAGGATGTAAAGAGCTCACCTGCTCACAGAGCTGAGGAGAAGCCAAACCTGGGTTTCAAACAGGCTCGTCTGCATTGAGCAGCCTCTCGGGCCTGGGTCTGCTTTCGAGTTCCTGAGCCAGGGCGTCACCTCCAGGTTGTCTGTGTGAGAGTTTCCAACCTCAGGGCCTTTGCATAGGCCATGTCTCCCAGCAGGAGTTCCCTTTTCTCTACTCCTTCCATACCCAGAGCCTTCTCTTGCCACTTGAAAGGAGCCCCCTGGTTGTGATAGATGTTAAGGTAGTATTTGTCAAGACACCTGCCCAAGATCACACAGCCAGGAACTGACAAAAATCAGGATTTGAACTTGAGTCTCCTTTCCCTGAGCATGGATTTTTCCTACAATGCCCAAGTATTGCAAGCCCATCATACACCCCACAGTACGTGTGTATCATTCCCATCCGGAGGTAGCACGGCAGAAAATGCCTCTTTGGCATAAGGACTGTTTTGAGAAACTGCAAACGCAGGAAGAGCTCTGAAAAAGCAGCGTAGAAGTGACCCTTTTGTAAGGAAAATTTACATTTATAAGGAGGGTCTCCATTTGTAAGAGTGTGTCCCTCTCTGTAGCAGGACAAGAAGGCTGGCTCCAAATCACAAGAGAATATTATCAATGGAGAAGCTCATAGCCAACCTGAAGCCTCACCCCCAACAGCTTTCTTTTGTCTTTAGCTGGAGATGGTATTTAAGGTGATGGCTTGGGTCATCTCTGGAGTTTCCTGTTTTCCTGGGTCGCTTCGCAGCACATATACTAAAATTGGTGTTTCCTGTTTTCCTGGGTCTTTCTCGTGTATATTTGAGGTATACATGTTAAACTTCGGTTTTTCTCTTCTTAACCTGTCTTTTATTATAGGAGGTCTCCGCCAAGAACTCGGAAGGGTGGGGTGAGAATCTTCTTCTTCCCCACCGCATCTCAAGCTCAACCTCAGGGCGGCCATATACCCTCATGTTAGGGATGCTGAGGGAGGTAGAGCCGGCTTGGGTTTGGCTGTAAGGGACTCCAGCCCCCACCCCACTGGCTGCCAGCCCTGTGACCTTGGCAAACCCACCTCTCCGGCCTCAGGGTCTCATTTGTGAAATGGAGACACACATCGAATGCCTCGGGTTTTATAGAGATGTGTCTTAAGCACTTGACATGTGATAGGGGCTCAGAAATGTGCCCCTTGGTATTTCTTTCTTTCTTCCACACTCCGCGGAAGTAGGCATCCCCCTCCCAAGCCCTTGCCACCCCCATTGGCTGCTGTGGATGTCTCTCAGCTGCTTTTAGGGCCCTTTTCTGGACCATACCTGATCTGGATATCCACCCCTCAGTCCCTGTGAATGCGACCTTAGCCGGCAAAAGTGCGTTTGCGGAGGAGTTAAAATCGGGAATGACATCACTCTGGATTTACAGTGGGCCTTAAATATGACAGGTGTCCTTAGCGAGGGAAGAGGAGAGACAGGGAAGAGGAGAAAGCCGTGTAAAGACGGAAACAGAGTTTGGAGGGACGTGGCCACAGGCCAAGTGTTGGGGAGGAAGAATTCTTTCAAGGTCCCTCTCTTGGGACTAAGAATCCAATTGACATGAGACAGATTAACAGAAGAAAATCAAAATTTTTAAAAGATTTTATTTATTTATTTAACAAACAGAGATCACAAGCAGGCAGAGAGGCAGGCAGAGAGAGAGGGGGAAGCAGGCTCCCCGCTGAGCAGAGAGCCAGATGCGGGGCTCGATCCCAGGACCCTGAGACCATGACCCGAGCCGAAGGCAGAGGCTTAACCCACTGAGCCACCCAGGCGGACTGAGAAAATAAAATTTAATAGCGTGCATATGTCCGGGGAATCCACACAGACATGGGAGTGCCAGAGACAGCGAGGCAACTCTATGATGACATGAACTCAGGGCGGGGGGGGGGGGTTGCTGAGGAGGAAAGGGGAGAAAGACCACTAGCAGGAAAGTGGGAGGACATGTTTGGAAAACAAAGATCGCCCTATTATGTAGGCGAGTTGCTTAGGTGGAGAGGAATCTCTGTTAATAGTTCTCTTCCTTAGGTGAGTCCGGGGATGGGGAAACTGGGTGATGGGGATTAAGGAGGCCACTGGATGGAATGAGCCCCAGGTTTTATATGCCACTGATGAATCACTAAGTTCTACCCCTGAAACTAATAATACAGTGTATGTTAACTAAATTGAATTAAAAGAAATTTTCCCCCTAATTTTATTTATTTATTTGAGAGAGAGAGACAGCGAGAGAGGAGAAGATCAGAGGGAGAAGCAGACTCCCCGTAGAGCTGGGAGCCTGATGCGGGCCTCGATCTCAGGATTCAGTGATCATGACCCAAGCCGAAGGCAGCTGCCTAACCAACTGAGCCACGCAGGTGCCCAAATTAAAAGAATTTTTTTAAATAGCCCTCTTCCAGGCAGGGGCACCTGGGTGGCTCAGCCGTTAAGCATCTGCCTTCGGCTCAGGTCGCGATCCCGGGGTCGTGGGATCGAGCACCGTGTCGGGATCCCTGCTCCGCGGAAGGCCTGCGTCTCCCTCTCACACTCCCCTTGGTTGTGTTCCCTCTCTCACTGTCTCTCTCTCTCTGTCAAATAAATAAATAAAATCTTAAAAAAAAAAAATAGCCCTCTTCCTGGTACAAGCAAGCAGTTGAGGGAGAGGAAGTGAGCTTTGTCTGAATCCTCTGGGTTTTGATTGCTTTGAGCTCAAAATACTGTTCATGTCAAAGCAGAGTTCCGGCAGCATAGTGTCAGAGAGAGGCCCCTCAGCTTGAGGGAACCCAGAGAGAGAAGGGGGAGTGCTTGTTGGAAGATAGGACATCAAAGCTGGGGTTTAACGATAAATAGCTCATTGGAAGGAGACATTCTTTCTGAGCAAGTTTGCCCCGGCCTCGCTCAACCCAACTCCGGCTAAAGCAGACATTGCCGCCCAACCACCCATCCTCATGATAGTTATTAATTCTAAAATACTGGGATTACAACTCCTCTCAAGCCTCATCTACTCAGTGCTACTCTCTAAGCGGGTACTACTGAGAAACCGACCTTGGGAAGAGGTTAGCAATGCTTCCAGATCTGCTGGGCATCTGGAGGCCTGAGCCAGGATTTGACCCCAGGGCTAGCTGTAGAACCCTCTAGATGGCACAGGTGCCTGGTGGCCCAGAGGGGCGTTTTGGGATACCAATTCTCCCTTGTCCTGTGAGCTCAGAGGAAATTTTCAAATAACCTGATTTTTTTTTTCTTGCCTCTTCCGGACCTCCTGCCGTGACTGTGTGCCTCCTGTTACAAGAAACAAACAATAAAAGTGGGTGTGTGTTCTGTTGTGTGTTGTGTGTGTTTGACGAGGGTGACTATGGCCAAGAGTAGGTGATGAGAGAAAATTCTGGGCGGCTTGGGGCCAAGCCTGGTGGCAGGGACGGCCTGACCCCTGGCCTACATGCTGTTTACACCCACCTTGGACTGGCCCCTGAGGACCCACGGAAGCTGCCAGCGAGGAATGCAGGGTCCCGGGCTGCTGAGCTCATAGATGGCCGGCTGCCCACGGTCCGTCCCACTGCCCCTCCCGGCTTGGCCACGGGGCTGGCTATGAGGTCATCTGCTAATGATGTTGTAACAGGGAGCCAGATGGGCCTGGCTGTCAGCATTCCAGAGTCTGGTGAACCGGAAACACCACAGAGCTTATGTCCCCCTTTCCCTGTCCCTGGGGATCCCCCAGGCCCTCCGTGGCGCTGTGTTCCATTGGGAAATTCCAGAAATACATGAATTACTGGTCCTGCTTGTAAAGTGACAGCTCCTCTCCTGGATGGGCATAGCAAGGGAAAAGGATGGACCACAGGGGAGAGAAAGAACAAGTGTCTCGGCCATGGCGTTGGGTGAAAGACGACGGGCCGTGAGGAGAACACTCGGGCTGGTTGTATTATAAGAGGCTGGAAATCGGGCAAACTCGTCCCCAGTCACAGAAGTGGGCCTGGCTGTTATTCCAGGGATGGGGAGAGTGACAGGAGGGGGCCTAGAGGGTTCCTGGGCCTGGAATGTTCTGGAACCTCATCTGGGAAGTGGTCCCACAGGCCTACTGTGTGCGAAATGCCATCAAGACAAACACCAGAATGGCTTTCTTTTGCTTTTATGGAAGTCATAGCTCAAAAAAAGTTTAAAAGGAAAAAGGCAGAGGTGCCCGGGTGGCTCAGTGGGTTGATCCTCTGCCTTAGGCTCAGGTCATGGTCTCAGGGTCCTGGGATCAAGCCCCATGTCGGGCTCTCTGCTTGGTGGGGAACCTGCTTCCCCCTCTCTCTCTGCCTGCCTCTGCCTACTTGCGATCTCTCTCTCCCTCTGTCAAATAAGTAAATGAAATCTTTAAAAAAAAAAAAAAAAGAGGGGAGGCACCTGAGTGGCTCAATGGGTTAAAACCTCTGCCTTCAGCTCAGGTCATGATCCCAAGGTCCTGGGATCAAGCCCCGCATTGGGTTCTCTGCTCAGTGGCGAGCCTGCTCCCCCCCCCACCCCTCTCTCTGCCTGCCTCTCTGCCTACCTATGATCTCTGTAAAATAAATAAATAAAATCTTTTAAAAGAGGGGGGAGGGGAAGGCAGAGGCTGTGGAAAATATTCAGGTCACTCCTTGAAATGTTAAACACAGAATCACGATTTGACCCAACAATGCCACTTCTGGGCCTTTCCCCCAACAGGGCCTCATATCTTTGCATATGAACGTTCCCAGCAACCCTGTTCATAGTCACCAAAAGGTGAAAACAATCCACACGACCATCAGTGGATGAAGAGATGAACACAACATGGTTTGTCCATCTGGTGGAATATTACTCAGCCGTAAAAAGGAATGAAACCCTGACACACCCTAGACCACGGGTGAACAGTGAAAACGTCCTGCTCAGTGAAGGAAGCCGGGCATGAAAGGCCACCTGTTGTATGATTCCACATTTACATGTGACACTGTCACTCACAATAAGAAATATGCATTTGGTTTTTGACTCTTGGAATTCCTATGATCAGAGTGTAATTGTATGCTTTTTTTTTAAGTAGGCTCCATGCCCATCCTCCCCCCATAGGGCTTGAACTCACCACCCTGAGATTAAGAGTTCAGTGCTCTACCAAAGGAGACAACCAGGTGCCCCAAGGGCTGCAAAGAGGTCTTTTACTTTCCTCCTGTGGTTGACTTCTGGAAGACACCTAACCCTGTGATTAGAGAGTTGAACTTTCAGTCCCAACCCCCACCCTGACCTCAGGGGAGGAGAGAGTGGCTGGAGGCCTAAGCCACCAATGACTTAATCATGCCTACGTGAGGAAGCTTCCATACAAACCCAAAGGGTGGGGGCACCTGTGTGTCTCAGTGGGTTAAGCCTCTGCCTTCCGATCAGGTCATGATCTCAGGGTCCTAGGATTGAGTCCCACATCGAGCTCTCTGCTTAGCGGGGAGCCTGCTTCCCCGCCTCTCTCTGCCTACTTGTGATTTCTCTCTCTTTCAAATAAATAAATAAAATCTTTTTTAAATATGGGGGGTGGGGCTCCCCAAAGAGCTTCCAGGTTGATCGAAATGGGGATTTGGGGAGAGGGTACCCCTTGCACATACCTTGCCCTATGCATGTCTTCCTCTGGCTACTGATTTGTATCCTTTAACATCCTTTGCATAAATCAGTAAGTGCATGAACAGGTTTCCTGAGCTCTGTGAGATGCTCTGGAAAAGCAACCGAACCCAAGGACAGGGGGTCCTGGAAACCTCTGGTTAAAGCCAGTCTATCGGGACCGCATCCAGGACTCCTGGATGAGCTCTGGGCATCTGAAGTGGAGACAGTCTTCTAGGATGGAACCCCGAATCTGTGGGATCTGACCCAGGTAGGTGGTTTCAGGATTAAGTGGCATTGTAGGACACCCATTGTTGGAGAATTGTTGGCGTGCGGAGCCCTACCCCTCACCCCACCACATTGGAAACTGCAGCACACTTAATATGAAATGTCCAGACCAGAAAGATCCAGAGAGACAGAAAGCTGATTGGTGTTTGCCAGGGGCTGGGGGAGGCGGAGGGGAAGTGGCTGCTCAGAGGGACGGGGTCTACTTTGGGTGGTGGTCAGAATGTTCTTGAAAAAACAGAGGTGACAGCAGCACAACTGCCACATGTCACTCCACCATTCACTTGAAAATGTTGAGCCATCTTTACTTTTCCACGGAGCCTCAAACCTGACAGCCTCCTAGGAGAGTTAGGGGGCGAGTAGAGAGGTCTTCGGAGAAACCCTTCCAGGCCTCCAACTTCTTTGTCCCCGGGGACCTAGGCCTTCCGACAAGACGCAGAGAAGGGCCTGCATGGCCAGAGGGGACCTGGTGGGATTGCCTCCTACAACTCTTGCTATCGCACTTGCCCACCTCCCGCCAGGGCCCTGGCTTTCTTAACTCTAGAAAGCCACTGGGTCTGAATGGAAAGAGGCTGGGTCCAACCTCCCAACCAGCTGCAATCTGGCTGGAAGTGGCCTTGGCAGGAGCCAGTTTAAGCACCTTCTGCTTGCTGGGGTATCCCTCGGGACACTTTGGGACCCTTCTGAAGCTGGGTGATAATCTCACTGTACAGAAGCTGAGACTGAGACTCGGGGGGCCCGAGTCTCCCCAGTGGGTGCATGCTAAGGGTGGAAGAAGGCCTGAGCCTCTTCGTCCAGGGGGAACTTGCTGTGTGGCCCCCACTGCCCTGCACGCCCTTGTGCCTCTCGCCTGCACACACTCCATCACACTTGACACACCCCCTCCATCTATCTCACACAGC
>NW_026740397.1:6620-9180 GCF_022355385.1 Mustela nigripes | reverse complement strand
TTCTCTGCCTACTTGTGATCTCCGTCTGTCAAATAAATAAATACAATATTTTTAAAAAAATGAATAAAATAATAAAATTTAAAAAATAAAAAATAAAAACGAATAAAGTCCATTAAAAAAACCAAACAATAGGGACGCCTGGGTGGCTCAGTTGGTTGAGCAGCTGCCTTCGGCTCGGGTCATGGTCCCAGCGTCCTGGGATCGAGTCCCACATCCGGCTCCTTGCTCCGCAGGGAGCCTGCTTCTCCCTCTGACTCTGCCTCCCACTGTGTCTGCCTGTGCTCGCTCTCGCTCGCTCTCTGACAAATAAATAAATCTTTAAAAAAAAAAAAAAAAAAAACCAAACAATAAAAAGCAGCTACCCTACAACCCAGCAATCGCACTACTGGATATCTACCCCAAAGATACAAATGTGTGTATATGTATGTGCGTGCGCACGCACCCACACAGGAATACTATGCAACCATCAAAAAGGGAAATCTTGCCATTTGCAACAATGTGGATGGAACTAGAGGGTACTATGCTAAACGAAATAAGCCAATCAGAGAAAGACAATTATCATATGACCTCACTGATATGTGGAATTTGAAAAACAAGGCAGAGGAGCATAGGGAAAGAGAGGAAAAAATGAAACAACACAAAACCAGAGAGGGAGACAAATCATAAGAGGCTCTCAATCTCAGTAAACAAACTAAGGGCTGCTGGAGAGGAGGGGGGAAAGGGGGATGGGGGGACTGGGCAATGGACACTGGGGAGGGTATGTGTTGTGGCAAGTGCTGGGTGTTGTGTAAGACTGATCAATCACTGACCTCTACCTCTAAAAGCAACAATACATTATATGTTAACAGTAATAATAAATAGTGGGATGCAGGAAAAAAAAACAATAAAAAGCAATGTGCAAACCAGATGCAATCAGCAAAATCCGGACTGTGGGGGTGATTCAATAAGACAATTTGTTTTCTTCAATAGATACACTATGAGGGGGCAAGAGACCAGATGGATGGGGAACTTACAGATTTCTTTTCTTTTTTTTTTTTTAAGATTACTTATTTGGAAGAGAAAGCATGAGAGAGAGAATGAGTACAAGTAGGGGTGGGGACAGAGGGAGAGGGAGAAGCAGGCTCCCCACTGAGCAGGGAGACTGATGCGGGACTCAATCCCAGGACCCTGGAATCATGACCTGTGTTGAAGGCAGACACTTAACCAACTGAGCCACCCAGGCGCCCCTTTTTTCTGATTTTTAAAGGGCCACTTGCACTATTCTTGACTTTTACCAGCCAACTCCCTCCCCATTATGCCTGTTCCTCTGGAGCTTCATTAATTCCAAATTCCCACCTTCTGTTAACCCACTTTCTAAGGAAATTAATTTTTCTCTCACCTATCCCTTCTAAGCTAGTAGTTTTACATCTAAGCCCACTATTTCAACCAAACAATGGTCTCCTATTTCTAATGGCTCCAGTGAATGGGTCCAGTAAACACTGTCTTCTGTCCTCTCAAGCTCAAATTTACTCAAATTTTTTTTCTTTTCTTTTTTTTTTTTTACAAAGTTGGTCCTAAATCAACACCCTTGTTTCTGTAAGCGGCAACATAACCGCCTTAAAGAATATATCTCTCTCATCCTATGAACACACAATCTACCTTCTGCTATCTTATGCTTTAATCCAAGGAGACTTCTCATTGTCCCAGTAACTCACCCTTAACAAGCCTATGCCTATAAGATAGGTACTATTTTGTCTTCATTTCCCAAGAGTCTTTGAAAGGTTAAGTGACTTATCCAAGGCTATATCATAAAACGTGAGATCTGGGATTTGAAGTGAGCAGTAAGACACCACACCAGTCCACTATACTCTTAGCCACTATGCAATAAAGCCATCCATTTACTTGTCACAATCACCCTATGAAGTAATAGGTCATTTATCCCCAGGTTACCAGGGAGTTCACTGAAGCTCAGAGAATTAACTAACTCACTTTACATATTTCAGTGTGCAGGGGTGAACAGATTCAAACCCAATCTTTGTTATTGTTGTTCATGGCCCTCACATTAGGGTATCTCTCCACAGCATTCTGTTCCCATTCCAGAACCTAAAACCACACTGGTGCCCATTTTCAAAATGTGGAAGGCTGTTAAGTGGTAGTGATATTAAAGAACTCATGGAAGAACTTGGAAGCAGCAAAAGGTTCAAAGCCCAAACAGAATTAAGAGTGTGCACCAGGCCACTGCAAAGTCAGACCCATAACTTCTAGAATCAAGTACATCTTATCTGTCCTGGGGGCAGTCTCACAATGCTCTGTACTATTGTCAGGTGGGCCTCTATAATTTCCTGACCCACATAGAAGTCCTTAGAGTTGGGGCGCCTGGGTGGCTCAGTGGGTTAAGCTGCTGCCTTTGGCTCAGGTCATGATCTCAGGGTCCTGGGATCGAGTCCCGCATCGGGCTCTCTGCTCAGCAGGGAGCCTGCTTCCCTCTCTCTCTCTGCCTGCCTCTCCATCTACTTGTGATTTCTCTCTGTCAAATAAATAAATAAAATCTTAAAAAAAACAAACAAACAAAAAAAAAAAA
>NW_026740397.1:456-6520 GCF_022355385.1 Mustela nigripes | reverse complement strand
AGTCCTTAGAGTTAAGTAAGTGAGGCATTCCTAGGGGACACCAAAACGAATTTCCCAGAGAAAGTATGTTCTGCTCCATGCCATTCATGCCAGATCTTCAAACCAGAGTGAAAGTTCCATTAGGGCAAGGATCCTACCAACTTTATTTACTGAGTTATATACCTGACTTGAGTAATCTTTGAATCAATCAGGAGTAGTCCAGACATTCCCAAAGGAGTGGCAATTTTAGAAGGCAGTAATTTCCTCTTAAGTGTGGGAGCTCCTTACCCCAGTCTTTTTGAGTTGACCAAAAGATACTCTTTTTCCTGAGGTAATAAGCTAAAAATATGAAGAGGATTCTAGAGGACATACGCTGGTAAGTAAGAATCAGTCCAAAGCAAAAGTCATTCAACACACAGTTTGTGGCAATTTATATCTTTGTGAAACCATCACTAAAATTATATTCACAGGGCTTCTGGCTCTTCCAATGAAGAAAAACAACAAACATGAATTTAATTCTACATTAGTAAACCTCATCTCGTAAAGCCCAGGGGTCATGGAAAGCACTAACATAACAGATTGATTTTACAAGTACTGAAATGATAACCGACAAATTCAGAATGAGGACTACCTCCAAAAACAGAGGAATACATGGGAAAGGGGATTGCAGAGGGGGACACAAAGGGCTTTAGATGATTCTGTGTTTTAATTGTCAAGTTCAGAGTAATAAACTCCCAGGCGTTCATTGTATTATCTATATTTTTTGTATGCTTCAAATATTATTTATAGAAGAACAATTCACTTCTTGCCAATTTACCAGAATTAACCATACCCTTATCACTCCCCTCTCTGTTTTACTGCCATGTCATGGGAATAGAGCCTTAAAAGAGGCTAGTGAACTAGATCTGATTTAACATAGAAGTCCGGTTTCCTGGAAACCAAAGGGTACCTATTATTCATCTGAGAGTGGAGTCAACCAAAAGGAAGATGACTTAATCCAACAAATATTTATTGAGCATCTACTAAGTGTCAAATGCTAGTAATTCAACGTGATTAAGACAGATAGCATTATTGTCCATTAGAGCTTAGAGTTTAGTGAGGGAATTGGAAATTTCATCACTAGAAATAAAGATGAGAATAAGATACTTAGGAATAAAGGATTGGACAGGTTACAAGAAAACTTTTAGAACTCTGTTTCACCCAGAATAATTAGCAGTAAAATGCTACAAAAAGGACCAGCATGTTAGATTTCTGAGGACAGGGGAGTGCCCTAAGGGAACGGCACCAAATCTTGCAAAGAACCTCAACCAAGTACCCCACCAGATAAAATGAATAGTGACAGCTACAAAGAGAACAGAAGTAAGCCGGGATTAGGGCAGGGGTCTCAAGGATGAATAACCAAAGGAAACTTCCTGTGGGTTGTGTAATATGCTCCTCTCCTGAAGGAAATACAATGTTTCCCTGTTTCTACTGACACAATTACCTTGAGAAATATTTATAAAGATACAATTTCCTTGAGAGATTATAAAAATACTTAAAAGATAGAAATCCTCTTAAGTCTAAAAAAAGGGTAATTACTTTAGAACTCCTCTGCTTTCAGGTAAATTAGACCTTCCATTTTGGAAATTCCGAATAAATTTATCTCCGAGACGAATAATTTGTGGGCTTTGAGCCTCAAAATGGAGGGGACCTAAAAAACTAAAAGGTCTTTATTCCCACCATTTAAATACAAGATATGAGGCAAAAGTAGAAAACTTGGGAAAATATGGAACAAGTGTTCCATTAAAAAAAAAAAAAAGTTAAACCCCGTAAAGGTGGGAAAGAGTAAATCTCTAGAAATGAACCTTAAATAAGTAAATATACATCAAGGTTTCGTCCACTGTTCACAAGGGAGACGGAGCAGTCTCAACAATACTGAACAACCGTCCATAAAGAAACCTATACAGGAGTACCTGGTCACTCAAGCAGGCATTACCTTTTTAAAGTTAAGAACTGCTTTCAGGGCTTAACTCTTTGCCCAGGACGCCAAAGGCACTCATTTGGGAAACCCGGGCCGCCTCAGGGAGGTCTCCCCCACAGGACCATAACGCGCCGCGGTCAGTCTGGCGCGAACCGGGAGCAAAAGCCCACATTCTCCCGCAGGAGGCCCTACAAAAATGGCGTCGGCTCCACCCCAATGTGACCAAACTGGAAGACAGTAGTAACTTCCCTGCTCCTCTCCCAAGCCCCAAACCGCGAGTGTATCCTGCAGCCGGGTGCCGGCACAGCGGAATGGAAGGTCACTGCGACCTGGGTAACCCGGGGGCCGCGGGCAGGGCCGGAGAGACCCGGTCGAGCGGAGTCGTGGTCCCGGAGTCCCGGCAGCATTACCTTTATTCTTGGGCATGGCGGTGACGGAAGCCTCCCGGCGTTTCCGACTCCTATCCTGGGGGTGGTGGTGGCGGCGGCGGCAGCGGCGGCAGCGGCGACTTCTCCGAGGGGCCCCAGGGGCGACGCGTGGCACGCGCGGTACCAAGCAGGCAAAAGAGGCCGGGTCGCGTGCGCGGGAGACTCTAGCGACCGAGTTCTTCCGAGATCCGCCGGCGCTCACGTTCAGCCGCAGCAAATGGCGTCGCCGCTGTTTGCGTCTCTTTTCCCCGCCTCCGAACGGCGGCTGGCCCGCCCACCCCTCCCGGGCCCTACGGCGCAGGCGTGGGCAACTGACACCCGCCCCCTCCCCCCGCCCTCCATTGTTAGAGAGGTGGTGACGCGCTTTTGAAGCGTTCACAGTAGTTTGCTGGAACGGGCGGGGGACGGGACCGTGAGCCAGGAGGAGCAGGAGTCAGGGGAGTGGGCGGGGCCTAGGCGTCACAATAAGGGACGGATTCAGGTGGCGCCCGCTGCTGGCTGACATCAGACCTCTCTGCTGCTTTTTGACAAGCCGCGTCTTGGGGTTTGCGCTGCTGCTGACTCATTAATCTCACAGCTCGTTTTTTGTTTTTGTTTTTTTTTAAGATTTTATTTATTTGACAGAGAGAAATCACAAGTAGGCAGAGAGGCAGGCAGAGTAAGGAGGAAGCAGGTTCCCCGCGGAGCAGAGAGCCCAACGTGGGGCTTGATCCCAGGACCCTGGGATCATGCCCTGAGCCAAAGGCAGAGGCTTTAACCACTGAGCCACCCAGGCGCCCCTCACAGCTCGTTTTAACTAGTCCCTTTCACCCGCCCGACGTGGTCGGGAGACTGAGCAGAAGGACAAGCCTCTCCGGTGATCTCCATTACCAAGGCATAATATTTGCATGACATTTGTTATTACTTTATAATAAAGGCTACATCTGCTGCTTGCTATTACCATCAGTTAGCAGAATGTCTCACAAATAGTAGATGCTCAGTATATACACCAGGAGGGAAAGAGGGGAAAAGACATAAACTCGGTGTTATGGGCTGAACTGTGCCCTCCCAAAATTAATACATTGAATTCTTGACCCCTAACATCTAAGAATGTGACTGTATTTAGAAATAGAGTCTTTAGGGGCACCTTTGGCGCAGGTCTTGACCCCACGGTCTGGAATGGAGCCCTGCTTAGGGCTCCCTGCTCAGCTGGGAGTCTGCTTTTCTCTCTCCCCGACCCCTCTCATGTGCTCTCTCTCTCTCTCTCTCTCTCAAATAAATAAAAAAAGTCCTTTAAGAATGGAAAAAAAAAAAAAGTAAGGCCTTTAGAAGTAATTAAGTCGAAAAGAGTTCATTACGGTGGGCCGGAATGCAATATTGACTGGTGTCTTTATGAGAAGAGGAAGAGGAGGTTAAGACGCAGGCACAGAGGGGAACACCGTGTTAACAAGGTGTCAGCCTTTACAAGCCAAAGAGAGAATCCTTACAAGAACCCAACACTGCAGACCTCTTGATCTCAGACTTACAGCCTCTGACACTGTGAGAAAATAAATTTTTACTGTTTAAGCCACTCAGTTTTTGGTATTTTGTTATAGCAATCCCAGTCAACTTATACAGCTGACTATACAGGACATACAGCTTCACTTTTAAGTAAACTTTATTTTTTGGTTTGTCTTTTTTTTTAGATTTTATTTATTTATTTGAGAGAGAGCATAAACAGGAGGAGCAGCAAGCAGAGGGAAAGGAAGAAGCAAGCAGGCTTCCCACTGAGCAGGGAGCCCAATGCCCATCCCAGGATCCCAAGATCGTGACCTGAGCGAAGACAGACGCTTAACCCACTGAGCTACCCATGTGCCCCAGTAAACTTATTTTAAATAAATCACTTTTCTGAAAATATTAGGGTGTCAGCATTATCTTTCCAAGGAAATGGACATACCTAAGTGGCAGAGAAATAAAGTACTATTGTTGAAAATAGTGATTTTATACCAGAGATATCTGACAGTCTCTGGAGATATTTCTAGTTGTCACATCTGGGAAAGAAGGATGCTGCTGCTGGCACCTAGTGGACAGAGGCCAGGGATGCTGGTAAACATTATACAGTGCACAGTACAAACCCACCCACCTGCAAACAAAGCATCATCCAGACCAAAACACTAAAATAGCTGAGGATGAGAAACCAATGACAGGCATTTCTTAGAGACTGAAAGATGATGGGGACTTAAAGTTCTGGGTTTCTTTTTCCATTTGCAGTAACTTGTAATATTCACAATTGAGAATGAAGGACATCTATGAAATTTATTTGAATTTTGCTTTGAGGCCAAATGATTATGACCTTGGACTTTGAAGTTAGAGAGAGCTGGGCTCAAATTCAGCTCTGCAGCAACTTATTACTCTATAACTATGGACAAGTTACTTAATCTATTTATAAGTCTCAGTTACCTCAGCTATAAATTGGGTATAGGAATATTACATATCATATTGGGTTATTGTGGGAATTAAATCGATATAATACATTCATTGTTTAGCAGTTTTGCCTAGCACCTGGCAAGTCAGACCCCAAGTGTCTGAAGTTCAAATATTTAAAAACCAAAAGTCTCAGGGCACCTGGGTAGCTCAGCGGGTTAAAGCCTCTGCCTTCAGCCCAGGTCATGGTCCCAGGGTCCTGGGATCGAGACCTGCATCGGGATCTCTGCTCAATGCAGAGCCTGCTTCTCTCTCTCTCTCTGTCTACTTGTGTTCTCTGTCAAATAAATAAATAAAATCTTTAAAAAAAAAAAACAACCAAAAGTCTCTGCCAATTACTCAGTATAAAACCCCAAAGGAAAAAAAAATCAGGCTTCATTTGTCTATCATAGGATGGTTCTCACATTTGACTGACCATCAGAATCATTTGGAAAGAGGTGAGTCATGGGGACATATGAGGGAAATGACTACCGGGCAGAGCACAAAGGCCTGGAACAGGAGCATGCTTAGCATGATGTGAAATGTTGGGGTTCAGGAATGAGTGGTCAAGGAAAAATTCTTGAGATGTCTTCAGTACAAAAAGGGCGATTTTATTAAAGCATGGGAACAGGACCTGTGGGCAGAAAGAGCTGCACTGGGGTTGTGAGGAATGGCTAATTATATAATTTCAAGTTGGGAGGGGGTTAAAGATAGCGTTAAGTCAACAAGGTTTCCAGGACCTTGATGGGGTAGCTGTTGTTAGGAAAAGGTCATTTACCACTATCTAGTAAAACCTTAGTCATGAGACCCTTTAAAAGTATATCAGTGGGCCATATGTTGGGAGGATGATTGCTAACATATATCTTGATGGGGATGGGTAGAGAAAAGGAAGTTTCCAAAGGGATTTTTGGAAGGATCTTGGAAGTCTGGTTAATGCCAAGTCTGGTTAATGCTTTAGCAAAGCATTCACATTGAGGCAGTTAAGTTCCTGAGGGACGATGACTCTACCTGTCTCAAGTATGTGTCAGGTGGCTGTTAAGTTTTTTTTTATTATTTTTTTTTAATATTTCAATTTTATATTTGTTCTACTGGTTTTAAACATGTGCTCAAGTTTCTTTTTTTTTTTTTTAAAGATTTTATTTATTATTTATTTGACAGAGAGAAATCACAAGTAGATGGAGAGGCAGGCAGAGAGAGAGAGAGAGGGAAGCAGGCTCTCTGCTGAACAGGGAGCCCGATGTGGGACTCGATCCCAGGACTCTGAGATCATGACCTG
>NW_026740397.1:0-356 GCF_022355385.1 Mustela nigripes | reverse complement strand
CAGGCAGAGAGAGAGAGAGAGAGGGAAGCAGGCTCTCTGCTGAACAGGGAGCCCGATGTGGGACTCGATCCCAGGACTCTGAGATCATGACCTGAGCCGAAGGCAGCGGCTTAACCCACTGAGCCACCCAGGCGCCCGTGTGCTCAAGTTTCTTATGCAGTATTGGATTTACTCTTTTTTTTTAACATCTTAATTTTACTTTTTTCAGAGTTCCAAGATTCATTGTTTATGCACCAGTGCTCCATGCAATACGTGCCCTCCTTAATGCCCACCACCAGGCTCACTCATCCCCCCACCCCCTCCTTTCCAAAACCTTCAGTTTGTTTCTCAGAGTCCACAGTCTCTCATGCTTTGTC
>NW_026740396.1:0-9186 GCF_022355385.1 Mustela nigripes | reverse complement strand
GGCCCCAATTTTTAACCATAGTTCGGGTTGTCCCTTCACTCTTCCACAAGGCTCTGCTTTGGAATTCCTCTCTTGGTGGGACACCTGAGGTAACAAACCTGAAAGGAGTCCTCCAATCCCACAGATTGACGAAAAAAAATTGGGATCGTGCCAAATCCACAGAGTGCAAGATTGGTCCATGGCCCATGAGGCCTCCCCAACATTCCACGGCCATCGCTGATACAAAATCCAGAGACAAAAGCCTGAGAATGTGCCTCAGACTCGTTCATTCTTCATATCCTGAAGAGTTCTTCAGATAAGAACCTACACGGCACTCTAAGGCACCCAAAATATATAGTATAACCTGGGAACTAATACTCTGTCAGACAACGGGAGCCCGAACCTCGTGACCAACACCAGACAGCTGACCGCACACGGAGCACTTCAGACCCGCCATGGCCTTACGTCATCATCTCTTCCCTACCTCAGTTTTCAGGCTTCAGCACCTAGACCTTATCTCCAATCACTGCCCAGTGGTGACTGTGATGCAGAAATCAGAACTCTTCCTTACCCATGGCAAGAAAACTTGTGTTTGGCATTTGTCCAACGTTCAGTGTAGGAGAAACCAGCATTCACCCTGAGGCCCCGCCCATTCTTGAGTGCGACGAGGGCATAAACACGCATTGTGACCCTCAGCGTGAGCCTGTCCTGTAGTACGTCCTCTCAGTGGCTGGACCATTAGATGTCATAATGGGCTTGACATGTCCCTAGGCCCCAATTTTTAACCAGATTTCTGGTTGTTCATTCGCCCCTCCCCAGGGCTCTACTCTGGAATCCCGCATTTGGTGGGACACCTGAGGTTGAAAAACAAAACAAAACAAATCAACAACAACAGAACAACGGACTTCTTCCATCCCACAGAATGACTCCAAACTCTTTGGACGAGGCCTAACCCCCAGAGAGTAAGACTCGTCCATTTCTCATGAAGTCACCCGGAATTTCAGGACGATGATTGACACGATATCCAGAGACTAAAACTTGAGCAAGAGCCTCACACTCGCACTTTTTTCATATCCCGAAGAGTTCTCCTCATGGTCTGTAGATCAGTCCTGCTATACCTATGAGCCGAAACGTAAGCCGAGTTTGTGTTTTCAGAAAATGTACAAACAGCCCTGGCATAGACACCCTACAGCCTCAGGCCCCTGGAGCCAAACCTGACGACTGTGCTTTCCTTCACCAATGGAACTGTATGTGCCCATTCCAATGGCCACAACCCTACTAAGAGGATAAACCTCCAAAGTCCCTGAGGCCATTTCAATAGTGGTGGCTTCCCAGGACCAACAGTCGCAATCTGGGCCCATCTGAGCATCTATCTGTACTCAGACCCATAGACTGATGTCCCCAGAGGTAAAAAGGAACGAACAGGTCCCTAGGCAACTATCATATCCATTGGTTTGGCTTCCAGGCATCTCAGCTCAGATGCCTGGATTTCAATAACAGCATATGGCTGTTTCTTGACTCACCCATCAGAACAAATCTCATCTACACATGGGAAACTTGCACGATGGAGCTGTGTGAAAGCCTCTCTTTAGGAGAACCCTTCAGGGCCCCAGTGCCACCGCTTCATTCCAAGGTCTCCATAGACACAAAATCATATTAGGACACATCCACGGGCACGTCCATTTCAACTCAGCCTCCTCGGTAGCTCCCCCAGATCCAGCAGATCTAACCTGTCTTGTTGCTTGGAGACAATTGGAATGTGAGGTGGGCTACCCAGACATCCATCCTTAGAACCCTGCTCGGAATCGTTGTCCTGCAGCCAACCAACAGGTCTCAATTGTCCTGCAGAAGAATCTTTGCAGTTGGGAGCTTCTCACAACTCCCATCGTGGGAAAAACCCCATGGCTTCGTGAGCCACCACCCGTTCAAGAAGGGGCCATCAGGGACAGAATGTCCAACCTGAGCGATCGTCTGATCCTCGCCCTGACTTCAGATGCACGAGATCTCGATTCAGGTCTGTAGATTGTGCCTGCCATATCCTCACCCAGAAACCTAGGCCTAGCTTGGGTTCTCAGACCTCCATCCTCAAACTAAGGCCCACAAGCCCTCCAGTTTGGCAATCTAGAACTACAATGCAGCACCCTGCCTGCCCTACAGAAGAAAAACATTGCCTTCTGGGGCTACCCAGAAATCCCAAATGAGGATCCACGTGCACGCCATTTGGCTGTACGGCAAATATATAAGCTGACCAGGGCACTAATGACTTTTGAAAATGATGCAGAAATCAGAACTCTTTCCCCATGGCATGAAACCTTGTGGTCGGCATGTTGTCCAACGTTCAGTGTAGGAGAAACCAGCATTCACCCTGAGGGGCTGCACATTCTTGAGTGCGACGAGGGCATAAACACGCATTGTGACCCTCAGCGTGGGTTCTGTCCAATAGTACGTCCTCTCAGTGGCTGGACCATTAGATGTCATAATGGGCTTGACATGTCCCTAGGCCCCAATTTTTAACCAGATTTCTGGTTGTCCATTCGCACAGCCCAGGGCTCTACTCTGGAATCCCTCATTTGGTGGGACACCTGAGGTTGAAAAACAAAACAAAACAAATCAACAACAACAGAGCAACGCACTTCTTCCATCCCACAGAATGTCCCCAAACTCTTTGGACGGGGTGAAACCCCCAGAGAGTAAGACTCGTCATTTCACATGAAGTCACCCGGAAATTTCACGACCATGAGTGACACGATATCCAGAGACAAAAACTTGAGCAAGAGCCTCACACTCGCCCTTTTTTCATATCCTGAAGAGCTGTTCTCATGGTCTGTAGATCAGTCCTGCCATACCTATGACCCAAAACATAAGCGGAGTTTGTGTTTTCAGACAAATGTCCAAACAGCCCTGGCCTACACACCCTACAGGCTCAGGCCCCTGGAGCCAAACCTGACGACTGTGATAGCCCTCTCCAATGGAATTGTATCTGCCCATTCCAATGGCCACAACCCTTCTAAGAGTATAAACCTCCAAAGTCCCTGAGGCCATCCCAATATTGGGGCTTCCCAGGACAAATGGGGCATTCTTGGCCCATCTGAGCACCTACTGGCGCTCATACCCGTAGACTGATGTGCCCAGAGGTAAAAAGGAATGAAGAGGCCCCTAGGCACCTATCGGATCCATTGCTTTGGTTTCCAGGCATCTCTCCTCAGAGGCCTGGATTTCAATAACAGCATATGGCTGTTTCTAGAGTCACCCATCAGAACAAATCTCATCTACACATGGGAAACTTGCACGATGGAGCTATGTGAAAGCATCTATTTAGGGGAACCCTTCAGGGCCCCAGTGACACCGCTTCATTGCAAGGTCTCCATAGACACAAAATCATATTAGGACACATCCACGGGAATGTCCATTTCAACTCAGCCTCCTCGGTTGCTCCCCCAGATCCAGCAGATCTAACCTGTCTTGTTGCTTGGAGACAATTGGAATGCGAGGTGGGCTACCGAGACATCCATCCTTAGAACCCTGCTCGAAATCGTTGTCCTGGTGCCAACCAACAGGTCTCAATTGTCCTGCAGAAGAATCTTTGCAGTTGGGAGCTTCTCACAACTCCCATCGTGGGAAAACCCCATGGCCTCCTGATCCACCCCCCCTTCAAGAAGGGGCCATCAGGGACAGATTGTCCAACCTGAGAGATTGTCTGATCCTCGCCCTGACTTCAGATGCACGAGATCTCGATTCAGGTCTGTAGATTGTGCCTGCCATATCCTCACCCTGAAACCTAGGCCTAGCTTGGGTTCTCAGACGTCCGTCTTCAGACTACTGGCCCATAAGCCCTCCAGTTTGGCAATCAAGAACTACAATGCAGCACAATGCCTGCCCTCCAGAAGAAAAACATTGCCCTCTGGGGCTACCCAGAAACCCCAAATGAGGATCAACCTGCACGCCATTCGTCTGTACCCCAAATATATAGATTGAACTGAGCACTAATGCCCTTTCTGACACAGCCTGATCCTGGACCTCCTGGGCCCACCCAGACAGCCTGCCGCACACAGAGCACATCGGACCCTCATGGCCTTAGGTCGTCATCTCTTCTCATCCTCGGTTGTCAGTCTTCAGAACCTAGACCTTATCTCCAATCACGGCCCGGGTTTGAAAATGATGCAGAAATCAGAACTCTTTCCCCATGGCAAGAAACCTTGTGGTTGGCATGTTGTACAAGGTTCAGTGTAGTAAACCAGTGTGGCTCATGAGGCCCCGCCCATGCTTTCGGGCCACATTGGTCACAAACACACATTGTGACCCTCAGCCTGAGCCAAGTCCCCAGGTAAGACCACTCAGTGGCTGGATGGAGAGACAGCATATTGGGCTTGCCATGCCTTGAAGCCCCAATTTTTAACCATAGTTCGGGTTGCCCCTTCACTCTTCCCCAGGGCTCTGCTTTGGAATTCCTCTTTTGGTGGGACACCTGAGGTAACAAACCTGAAAGGGGTCCTCCCATCCCACAGATTGACGGAAAACAATTGGGATCGGGCCAAGTGCACAGAGAACAAGATTCATTCATGGTACATGAGGCCTCCCCAACATTCCACGGCCATCACTGATAAAAAATCCAGAGACAAAAGCCTGAACACGGGCCTCAGACTCGCTCATTCTTCATATCCTGAAGAGTTCTTCAGATAAGAACTTACACGGCACTCGAATGAACCCAAAATATATAGTCTAACCTGGGCACTAATGCAATGTCTGACAACCTGAGCCCGGACCTCGTGACCAACACCCAGACAGCTGACCGCACACTGAGCACATCAGACCCGCCATGGCCTTAGGTCATCATCTCTTCCCTACCTCAGTTTTCAGGCTTCAGAAACTAGACCTTATCTCCAATCACTGTGCAGGGGTGACTGTGATGAAGAAATCAGAACTCATCCTTACCCGTGGCAAGAAACCTTGTGGTTGGCATGCTATCCAACGTTCAGTGTAGGAGAAACCAGCATTCACCCTGAGGCCCCGCCCATTCTTGAGCTCGACGAGGGCATAAACACGTATTGTGACCCTCAGCATGAGTCCTGTCCTCTAGTACGTCCTCTCAGTGGCTGGACCATTAGATGTCATAATGGGCTTGACATGTCCCTAGGTCCCAATTTTTAACCAGATTTCTGGTTGTCCAGTCACCCCTCTCCAGGGCTATACTCTGGAATCCCTTTTTGGTGGGACACCTGAGGTTGAAAAACAAAACAAAATAAATCAACAACAACAGAACAACGGACTTCTTCCATCCCACAAAATGACCCCAAATTCTTTGGACGGGGCCAAACCGCCAGAGCGTAAGACTCGTCCATTTCCCATGAAGTCACCCGGAAATTTCACGACCATGAGTGACACGATATCCAGAGACAAAAACTTGAGCAAGAGCCTTACACTCGCCCTTTTTTCATATCCCGAAGAGTTCTCCTCATGGTCTGTAGATCAGTCCTGCCATACCTATGACCCGAAATATAAGCCGTGTTTGTGTTTTCAGACAACTGTTCAAACAGCCCTGGCCTACACACCCTACAGGCTCAGGCCACTGGAGCCAAACCTGACGACTGTGCTTGCCCTCTGCAAGGGAATTGTATCTTCCCATTCCAATGGCCACAACCCTACTAAGAGTATAACCTCCAAAGTCCCTGAGGCCATCCCAATATTTGTGGCGTCCCAGGACAAACAGGGGCAATCTGGGCCCATCTGAGCACCTTCCGGCACTCAGACCCGTGGACTGATGTACCCAGACGCAAAAAGGAATGAAGAGGTCCCTAGACACCTATCAGATCCATTGCTTTGGTTTCCAGGCATCTCTCCTCAGAGGCCTGGATTTCAATAACAGCATATGGCTGTTTCTTGACTCTCCCCTCAGAACAAATCTCATCTACTCAAGGGAAATTTGCATGATGGAACTATGTGAACGCCTCACTTTAGGAGAACCCTTCAGGGCCCCATTGCCACCGCTTAATTCCAAGGTCTCCATAGACACAAATCATATTAGGACACACCATGGGAGAGTATATTTCAACTCAGCCTCCTCGGTTGCTCCCCCAGATCCAGCAGATCTAACCTGTCTTGTTGCTTGAGACAATTGGAATGCGAGGTGGGCTACCCAGCCATCCATCCTTAGAAACCTGCTCGGAATCCTAGTCCTGCAGCCAACCAACAGGTCTCCATTGTCCTGCAGAAGAATCTTTGCAGTTGGGAGCTTCGCACAACTCCCATCGTGGGAAAACCCACATGGCCTTGTTATCCACCCCCACTTCAAGAAGGGGCCATCAGGGACAGAATGTCCAACCTGAGCGATCGTCTGATCCTCGCCCTGACTTCATATGCACGAGATCTCGATTCAGGTCTGTAGATTGTGCCTGCCATATCCTCACCCAGAAACCTAGGCCAAGCTTGGGTTCTCAGACTTCCGTTCTCAGACTACTGTCCCACAAGCCCTCCAGTTTGGCATTCCAGAACTACAATGCAGCACTCTGCCTGCCCTCCAGAAGAAAAACATTGCCCCCCGGGGCTCCCCAGAAATCCCAATTGAGGATAACCTGCACGCCATTCAGCTCTACCCCAAATATATAGGCTGACCTGGGCACTAATGCCCTTTCTGACGCAGCTTGAGCCTGGACCTCGTGGCCCCACCCAGACAACTGGCCGCACACTGAGCACATCGGACCCGCCATGGCCTTAGGTCGTAATCTCTTCTCAACCTCGGTTTTCAGGCTTCAGAACCTAGACCTTATTGCCAATCACGGCACGGGTTTGAAAGTGATGCAGAAATCAGAACTCTTTCCCCATGTCAAGAAACCTATGGTTGGCATGTTGTCCAAGGTTCAGTGTACTTGAAACCTGTGTGTCCCATGAGGCCCCGCCCATGAGTGCGGGCCACATTGGTCACAAACACACATTGTGACCCTCAGGCTTTTTTCTCTGCATTTTTTATCAGCGATGGCCGTGGAATGTTGGGGAGGCCTCATGGGCCATGGACGAATCTTGCTATCTGTGGACTTGGCCCGATCCCAATTGTTTTTCGTCAATCTGTGGGATGGGAGGACTCCTTTCAGGTTTGTAACCTCAGGTGTCCCACTAAAAGAGGAATTCCAAAGCAGAGCCCTGGGGAAGAGTGAAGGGACAACCCAAACAATATTTAAAATTTGGGGCCTAGGGGCATGTCAAGCCAAATATGCTGTCTCTCCATCCAGGCCTTACCTGAGTACTGGGCTCAGGCTGAGGGTCACAATGTGTGTTTGTGACAAATGTGGCCCGCAAGCATGGGCGGGGCCTCATGGGCCACACTGGTTTCAACTACAATGAAACTTGTACAACATGCAAACCACAAGGTTTCTTGCCATGGGGAAAGAGTTCTGATTTCTGCATCATTATCAAACCCGGGCCGTGATTGGAGATAAGGTCTAGGTTCTGAAGTCTGAAAACCGAGGTTGAGAAGTGATGTCGACCTAAGGCAATGACGGGTCCGATGTGCTCAGTGTGCGGCCAGCTGTCTGGGTGGAGTCAGGAGGTCCAGGATCAGGCTGTGTCAGAAAGGACATTTGTGCCCATGTCAGCCTATATATTTGGGGTACAGCCGTATGGTGTGCCCCGTTGATCCTCATTTGGGGTTTCTGGGTAGCCCCAGATGGCATTGTTTTCTTCTGGAGGGCACGCAATGTGCTGCATTTTTAGTTCTGGATTGCCAAACTGGAGGGCTTGTGGGCCAGTAGTCTGAGGACGGAAGACTGAGAACCCAAGCTAGGCCTAGTTTCTGGGTGAGGATATGGCAGGCACAATCTACTGACCTGAATCGAGATCTCGTGCATCTGAGGTCAGGGCGAGGATCAGACGATTGTTCAGGTTGGACATTCTGTCCCTGATGGCCCCTTCTTGAAGGTGGGGTGGATCACGAGTCCATGGGGGTTTTCCCACGATGGGAGTTGTGAGAAACTCCCAACTGCAAAGATTCTTCTGCAGGACAATTGAGACCTGTTGGTTGGCTCCAGGAGGATTCTGAGCAGGGTTCTAAGGATGGATGTCTGGGTAGCCCACCTCGCATTCCAAGTGTCTCCAAGCAACAAGCCAGGTGAGATCTGCTGGATCTGTGGGAGCAACCGAAGAGGCTGTGTTGAAATGGACTCTCCCGTGGATGTGTCCTAATATGATTTTGTGTCTATGGAGACCTTGAAATGAAGCAGTGGCACTGGGGCCCTGAACGGTTCTCCTAAAGAGAGGTTTTCACACAGCTCCATCGTGCAAGTTTACCATGTGTAGATGAGATTTGTTCTTAAGGGTGAGTCAAGAAACAGCCATATGCTGTTATTGAAAGCCAGGCCTCTGAGGAGAGATGCCTGGAAACCAAAGCAATGGATCCGATAGGTGCTTGGGGCATGTTCGTACCTTTTTTCCTCTGGGGTCATCAGTCTATGGGTATGATGCCGGTAGGTGCTCAGATGTGCCCAGATTGGCCCTGTTTCTCCCGGGAAGCCACAAATATTGGGATGGCCTCAGGGACTTTGGAGGTTTATCCTCTTAGTAGGGTTGTGGCCATTGGAATGGGCACATAAAATTCCCTTGGTGAGGGCAAGCACAGTCGTCAGGTTTGGCTCGTAGGGCCTGAGCCTGTAGGGTGTGTAGGCAAGGCTGTTTGGACAGTTGTCTGAAAACACAAAGTCGGCTTATGTTTCGGGTCATAGGTATGGCAGGACTGATCTATAGACCCTGAGGAGAACACTTCGGGTTATGAAAAAAGGGCGAGTGTGAGGCTCTTGCTCAAGTTTTTGTCTCTGGATATCCTTTCACTCATGGTCGTGAAAATTTCGGGTGACTTCATGGGAAATGGACGAATCTTATTCTCTGGGGGTTTGGCCCCGTCCAAAGAGTTTGGGGTAATTCTGTGGGATGGAAGAAGTACGTTGCTCTGTTGTTGTTGATTTGTTTGTTTGTTTTTCAACCTCAGGTGTCCCACCAAATGAGGGATTCCAGAGTAGAGCCCTGGGGAGGGGCGACTGGACAACCAAAAATCTGGTTAAAAATTGGGCCTAGGGACATTTCAAGCCCATTATGACATCTTATGGTCGAGCCACTGAGAGGACGTACTAGAGGAGAGGACTCACGCTGAGGGTCACAATGCGTGTTTATGCCCTCGTTGCACTCAAGAATGGGCGGGGCCTCAGGGTGAATGCTGGTTTCTCC
>NW_026740395.1:0-9195 GCF_022355385.1 Mustela nigripes | reverse complement strand
GGTGCAGCCCACTGCCCTGGAGAAGAGAAGGAACCGTTGGCCTTATTGTCTAAAACGTTCGCAAAGCAGGAGAGCCGGGGCTGTCAGGAACAGAGGGCCGGTGGCGCGAAAACTGTCACCTGCTCCTTGTGCGGAGAGACGGAAGCCTTGCCGCTAAGGAGACTCTGAGGGGATGAGTGGGAAAAATCTGCATAGAGCAAAAGCCTCTTTGCCAAGGCATCCCGTCTGGGAAAGTACAGCTTTCTTTGGGATATCAGAGTCAGGTCTGTGGGATGTTGCTGCTGCTTGCCTGATCTAGTCTCCACAGCACGGTGTAATAAACCAGCATGGAACAAAATCCTCTTTGCCCAGGCATCCCCTCTGCCTGAGAGAGATGCTTGGTTGCTCCTGTGGGAAGAGCCTTAAGGAAAGGGACACGTCTGTCACTTCGCTCCCCAGGAGCATGTCTGGGGAAGGTGCATCATGCTTCCCGGGAGAAGAGAAGGAGCCGTTGGCCTTATTGTCGAAAAAAGGTCACGAAGCATGAGAGCCGGCACTGTCAGGAAGAGTGGGTCGGTGGCAAGACAAGTGTCACCCGCTTCCTGTGCGGGGAGACCGACGCCTGGCTGCTAAGGAGACATGAAGGTAAGAAGAGGGCAGGGGCGCGTGCTCCACTCTGAAAAGGAGTCTGGGCTGAAGGCATGCCTGTGCTGTGCTCCTGGGCCCAAGGGAAAAACAGCTCCTTGGCCACCTGTCCCTGGTGCAGACATGTGCTTGCCACTAGGCGCCTACCCTGAACTCCCTGAAAGAACGGGCAGTCAGATGCCGTCTTCCTCCAAGATGTGAAAGTGTTCGCAGATGCACAGGGTGTCCGGGGAAGGAGTGGCAACAGTCCGTCACTTCTCCCCATCCAAGTGCACGGGCAGTGTGCTGAGATCCAGTCATCTCTCCTCTCCTGTGGGGAAAGCACTGGCCTAGTCCCCAAAGCCACCTGAGCGCCAGAGCAAAAGGCCTAGCGTTGCCTACACCGGGAGATTGTAGAGTGCATAGAGTGCCAGCCTAGGCCACGCATTCTACTGCAGGGTTGTGACTGTATCTGCTTATTTCAGCTTGGCAAGGTGAACCCTGGACGCATAAATGGAGCCCAGGAAAGCAAGGCCCAAGAGGCACCAGCTCTCCCACCGCTCTTCATTTCTGACGCGACAGAGCGAACGCCCAAAGCCTTGCTAAGGAAGCAGCAGCGAAGTGTGGTTCGCAGCAAGCTGAACACCTCTGCGAAAGCATAGCCATCGCTGGGAAATCAGAGTCGTTTCTCTGGGCTGCTCTTGCTGGTTGCCTTACCTTAGTATTCTCAGTATATTGGGAGAAACCCGCATAGAGCGAAAGCCTCTTTGCCCGGGCATCCCCTCTGGGAAAGCACAGCATTCTTGGGGAAATCAGAAACGGGTCTGTGGGATGCAGCTGCTGCTTGTCTGAGCTTGTCTCCAAAGCACAGTGTAATACCCCCGCATGGAGCGAAATCCTCTTTGCGCCGGCATCTCCTCGGCCTGGGAGAGAAGCGTGGTTAAGCCTGTGGAAACAGCCTTAAGGAAAGGGACACATCTGTCACTGCACTCCCCAGGAGCATGTCTGGGGAAGGCACAGCACACCGCCCCGGGAGAAGAGAAGGAGCCGTTGGCCTTGCTGTCGGGAAACGGTCATGAAGCAGGAGAGCCTGCCATGGCAGGAGCAGCGGGTGGGTGGCAAGAAAAGTGTGACCACAGTCTTTGATGACACTTTTGAGTCAAGGCTCATCTACTCTACAGATGAGACTACTCTGTAAAAATTTTAAAGGCAACATGTTTAAAGGCAACATCATGAAAGAATGTTTGGTGGATTGCTTTGGTTTTCTATTCATGGTATCAGATGAGTTTAAGGGAGCATAATCCAATAAAAAGCTTAAAACTACTTTTAAAAAATAAGAAAAAAAACATTTTAATATCTTTGCTTTTGTGGTTCCTGCAAATGAAACTACAAGAAAGGGCTGAGAACATATTCCTTTTTTCTGTTTGTTTTTCTTCAATTTGGACCTCCTCCTTTGGTCTCTGATCAAAGAATGCTTACATAGACCCTGTAGTGTAGAAAGGACAAAATATCATATTACAAAATATTCTATTCGTATCCTTTTGTATACCCAGAACAATAAGTTAATATATGTGCTGCCAAAGGAGCACACCACAGCAATAAGTTAAATGAAGATTGTACTGGGAAGATAAAACAATTATTCCATAAAATGAGTGGGTTTTGAATGGGACATGAAGGGAGGACTTGTGAGTTAGGAAAAAATATATATACAAAGACTTAATGAAGGTTTAATTAAAGCATAACAACTATGCTGTATTACTGAAATATATTAAAATAATGATATGGAAATACATTGCCTATTACTTAATATCTCACAGAGTAACATCAAATCAACTATTAATCCATTCTACTAACAGCTGTTCCTCTTTGTTTCACTTTACATAACATGTGATGGATTGACATTTGTAGAAATAAGGGGGAAACATGGAAGAAAGTGAACAATTAGAAAGGATCAAAATACAGTAATAAACCAGGTAAATAACCAGTGACTATTAACTATAATGTAAATATATGCTGTTTCAATGCATGCACATTTATAAACTGAGAATTTTCAGGAGTGACAGCCAATGTAGAAAATCTAGATGGTGTTATAGAAAATTCCATAAAACCCTTTGCATTAGTTTAACAGCCTGGTATAATATTTAGAAACCAGACTGTGTAATTTCTTTGAGCAGTTAAGCATAGAAAAACATGGCTGAAAGAATGATAAACACTTAACATTTACTTAACTTTTTGTTAATTTTTATCCTTTAATGCCCATATTGTGTCCATAATGTCCTAAGTATTTGTGGTTGTTAGAGCAAAGTAAATTTGAAAATTTCCATGGGGAGGGGAAATGGTATCTGTTTGTAAAACAAAACAAAACAAAGCAAAACAAAACAAAACAAAAACACAGCTCAC
The DNA here is from genome assembly GCF_022355385.1 of Mustela nigripes. Lineage (NCBI taxonomy): Eukaryota > Metazoa > Chordata > Mammalia > Carnivora > Mustelidae > Mustela > Mustela nigripes. Next base: position 6,192 of record NW_026740395.1, on the reverse strand, counting down.
AGGTTGTGAGCTGCCCTTCCCTTACTGCTCAATGCATTTTCATTAACACCCACCTCACAGTCCATAGGCAGCCATCTGTGTTCCCATCTTTAAGAAATTTTATCCTACAAGTCACTGTTGCCTATTACATAAATCAAACAGACATTCAACCTCTTGGAATGGAATCAGAAACCCACAAAGCTGCTGTCAGGACTCATAAGGAAGGCAATTAATAAATTTATTATTTAGAAGAGGAGTTGTTTGCTTTCCAAAAATTCATGCAAAATTGGAATGTTATCCGGAGTGTATATCAAACTAACGAAGCTAAAAGTGTCTTTTTATCTCAGGTTCACCCATTTGACAATCATTATATTTTATCCTTTATCTCTGGTTTGGTCAGCCATGCTAGTGTCAGAACACTTAATTCATTCAGTCAATCAACAAAGACCTATTTAGTACTAATTTTTTGTGGGTGGGATGAATAAGACAAATATCTGCCACAATGGAGCACATGATCTAGAGTTTAAAATTCATATTTGAATTACTTACATACCACCACATATATGAATTACATACTTACCACCCCAAATGTAAACACTTATAAAATTGAAAAAGAAATAGATGATAATGATGTTAAGAAGACCTTAATATTAAGAGCAATAAAATTGATATGTCTATTAGTAGAAATAAAAAATGGTCATATATTAACTAAAGTAAAATTTAGGGGTCCCTGGGTGACTCAATCAGTTAAGCAGCTGCCTTTGGCTCAGGTCATGATCCCAGGGTCCTGGGATTAAGACCTGCATCGGGCTCACTGCTGGGTAATAAGCCTGCCTCTCGATCTTCCTCTGCTGGCCTCTCTGCCAACTTGAGCTCTCTCTCTCTCTGTCAAATAAACAAATAAAATATTAAAAAAAGATAAATATAAAGTAACACTTACTGAAGATTTGGGGATGGTGATGTCATCAAGATGGCAACATGGATGCATGGATGGCTCCTTATTTATTGCTAAAGGTAAATGTATAGTCAAAACCAGATTCTCTAATATTGTAATGGTGATATATAAATCATTTACTAGTCTAGTTTAAAAGTTAAAAAAAAACAAGCCTATTAAAAATAACTATAACTGCAATCATTTGTTATTAAAAGTACAATATAAAAATGATCTAAAATGTAAAAACATCAATAACCTGTTGTAATAGGAGAAGTATAAATTTTCTGTACATTATTGAAGTTCAGTTGTTTTCAACATAAAATGGAATGTTATAACTAACGTATTTTATATAAGCTTAATGGTAAATATAAAAAAATGTGTAGTTGATACACAAAAGATTTTGATAAAGAAGTTAAAACATACTGCCAAAAAAGTCATCAGATTACAAACAAAGAGAACAAGACAGGAAATAAAGAGCAGAGCATCTACAAAAGAGCAAACAATTAACAGAGAAACAAAACAGATAAACACTGGGGAAAGAAAAAATTAAAAAAAAAAAAGGGAGGGGAAGGCAAGCCATAATACACTTAACTATAAGTAACAAACTGATTGTTTCTGGAGGGGAGATGGGCAGGGGAATGGGCTAAGTCAGTAATAATTATTAGGAGGTCACTTGTGATGAGCATTGAATGTTATATGTAAATGGTGAATTACTAAATTCTACTCCCGAAACTAATATTACACTACATATTAACTAAAATTTAAATAAATCATGAAATATAAAAAGAATGAAAGGCAATAGTTAAGTCCTTACCTATCAATAATTACTTTAACTGTAAGTGAATGGAATCATCCAGTTGGAACACATAGAAAGGCTAGAATAGATTAAAAAAACAAACAGAAAACAGAAGATCCAACAATATGTTGCGTATAAAAGAATCACTTTAGCTTTAAGGACACACATGGGCAGAGAGTAAAGGGATGGAAAAAGATATTCCAAGATAATGATAACAAAAGAAAACAAGGGTAGCAATAACTACAACAGACAAAATAGGGTTTATATAAGCTAAAAATCACCACAGGAGTCAAAGAAGGTCATTATACTATAAGCAAAGTGTCATCATTTCATCAATACAGTAATTGTAAATATCATGTACCTAATATTGAGCCACCAAGATATAAAACAAATACTAACAAAACAAAAAGGAGAAATAAGTAGCAATACAATAGTATCTGGGGACAATAATACCCCACTCTTACATATGGATAGATCATCCAGACAGAAAATCAATAAGAAAATAGTGAATTTAAACACTATGCCTGGACAAATAGGTGGCTCAGTCAGTTAAGCCTTTGCTTTGGCTCAGGTCGTGATCCCAAGGTCCTGAGATAGAGTCCCACATTGGGCTCCCTGCTCAGGAGGGGGTCTTCTCACTCTGTCTCTGCCCTTACCTCTTGCTCATTCTCTCTGCCCTGCTCTCTCTCAAACAAACAAACAAACAAACAAAACAAAACAAACAAACAAGAAGTATGTCAAATGAACCTAGCATATTTACAGGATATTCCATCCAATACTATCATAATAAATATTCTTCTCAAACACACGTGGAAAATTTTCTAGGATAGATCACGTTTTAAACCACAAAGCAAGAGTCCCCCAAAAATCAATAATATAGAAAGCATATCGAGTATATTTCCAGCCAAAATAATATGAAACTAGAAATCAATACAGATGGAAATTTGGAAAATTTACAAATACACAGACATACACATTTTTAAACAAACAAAAAGTCAAAAAAAGAAGACAAAGTGGGAATAAAAATACATCTTGAGGAAAATAAAAAAATATATACCAAAAAATTATGAGAATCAGCAAAGCACTTATAAAAGGAAATTTTATAGCTATAAATGTATATTAAAAAAAGATTTCAAATAAAGAACTTAATATAACAGCTCAAAAAACCAACAAAAAGAACAAAGTAAACTTAAAAGTAGCAAAAGGAAGGAAAAAAATAAAAATTAGGGCAGAAATAAATGAAATATAGAATTAAAAAACTAGAAAGTTTTTTTTAAACGGTAAATAAAATTAGACTTGGTAATGATAAATAAAAAAAGACAGCTAGACTAACTCAGAAAAAAGAGAGAAATGAAATGAATGAAATGAAATGAATTAAATGAAATGAATCAGAAATGAAAAAGGAGACATTATCACAGATACCACAGAAATATAAAGGATAAAAGACAGTTAAATGCCAGCAAATCAAAAACCTAGAGGAAATGGACAAATTCCTAGGCACATACAACCTATCAAGACTCAATCATAAGGACATAAAAAATGTGAACAGACCAATAAGGGGTAAGGAGATTGAATCCATAATAAAAACCTTCTAACAAATAAAATTCCAGAATCAGATGATTTCCACAGTAAATTCTACCAAACATTTTAAGAAGAACTAATAGAAACACTTTTAAAACCCTTCCCAAAATGTTGAAGAGGTTTAAATACTCCGAGGCACATTTTACAAAGCCAGCATTATCATGATATCAAAACCAGAGAGGAGCACTACAAAAAAAAACAAAACAGCAGCAACAAAAAGAACTACTGGATAATATCCCTGATAAATAAAAATGTAAAAATTCTCTACAAAATGCTACAAAACTGAATTCACTGGCACATATCAGTAAATGTGATGCATTATATTAATAGAATGATCAATAAAAACTCATATGATCAACTCAATATATGCAGAGAAGGCATTTGATAAAATTCAACACCCTTTCATAATAAAAATACTCACCAAACTGGGTACAGAAAGAATACACATCAACATAATCAAAACCACATATTGCGTGGAAGGATTCAAGATGGTGGAGAAGAAGCAGGCTGAGATGACATCAGGTAGCAGGATATCAGCTATATAGCTTATCTAACCATTGCAAACACCTACAAATCCAATGGGAGATCAAAGAGAAGGAGAGCAACAATTCTAGAAACAGAAAATTGATCACTTTCTGAAAGGTAGAACCAGTGGAAAAGTGAACCTAAAGAATGGGAAGGTAGACCGTGGGGGGAGGGGCCAGCTCCTGGCAAGTGGTGGAGCCACAGAGCAGAAAATCAGGACTTTTTAAAAGTTTGATCCACTGAGGGATATCACCTCAGAGGCTAAACCAGAGTGAAGCCTAAGTGGGGTCAGCATAGCCCCAGGTGTCTCAGGGTCACAGAAGGACCAGGGGTATCTGAGTATCACAGAACTCACAGCTATTAGAGTGGGGAAGCCGGCTACAGAGACAAAGCTGAGGAGTGAGCTCTCAACCCAGGGTTACTTTGAACCAGGCATAGGCAGTGTGAGCTTGGAGCACGGCCAAGAGCCAGGGACATGGGAGTAATTGAGCTCTTTTCTCCAAGCATGGCCAGAGGCCAGGGAGATGAGAATGACCAAGGACTTTTCTCCAAGTGCGAATGAGAGAGAGCTTTTCTCCAAGCACGGCCAGAGGCCGAGAAGATGGGAGTGCACTCTGAGGGTGCACTGATGATCGGGGCCCTGAGCTCTCCACTACTCTTGGCCAGATGGTGAGACAATTATCATTCCATCACCCAGAACTCTACGGAACTCTATGGAAAGCCTTCAGGGAACAAAAGCTCCCGGATTATTTAGCCTCACCCCAGGTAAGGGCAGGACAAATCCATCTCAGGCAAAGGCACTTGAAAATCAATAGAACATGCCCCTTTCCCAGAAGACCAACAAGAAACCCAGCCACGATCAACTTCACTTACTAAAGAGAACAGTGGAATTCCAGAGGAGGAGAAAGAAAAACAAGGAATTCATGGCTTTCTCCCAATGATTCTTTAGTCTTGAAGTTATATTTTTTTTCTTTTTTCTTCTGCTAATTTTTTTAACTTTTACCCATTCCTCTTTTAATGATTTTTTTAACGAGTTTATTTTTAAAATACCTTACAAAAATAATAATCTATATTGAACCTTAATTATTATAGTCATATTTTATCCTCCATTGTATCTAACTATATAGTTTTTTACACATAGGGTTTTTTCTTCTAAAAAATTTGGGGTATATCTTCTCATAATAGATCAAAATATACCCTAGATCTAGCTCCAAGATTATTCTAGTGTCCAGCCTGAGCAAATTCTCTCCAGTTTGTCTTTATTGTCCCAACCAACTTGCTCTACCAAATTATTTTTTAGAAATTAAATTTTTTTCCTCCTTTTTATACGTTTATTCCATCCCTTCATTGTGCCTAACCTTACATGTTTTTCATCCTTTAAAATCTTGGGAGGTAGTTTCTTCTAAGAGACCAAAATACTCCCAAAATTAAGTGAGTGACCGTGTTCTAGTCACAAGTCTAGTATATATATATATATTTTTTTCCTTTTTTAATATTTTTTCCTTGTTTTCTTTTTTTAAACCTTTTTTCCCCCCTTGAACTTATTTTTTATCCCCTTTCGTTCTCCCACAATTTGGGATCTCTTCTGATTTGGTTAAAGCACATTTTCCTGGGGTCTTTACCACCCTTTTAGCATTTTATTTGCTCCTTTATATATTCTTATCTGCTCATAATGACAAGGTGGAAAAACTCACTGCAAGAAAAAGAACAAGAAGCAGTACGAAAGGCTAGGGACCTAATCAAAACAGACATTGGTAATATGACAGAAATAGAGTTCAGAATGACAAGTCTCAAGGTTCTAGCTCGCCTCGAAAAAGGCATGGAAGATATTAGAGAAACCCTCTTTAGAGAGATAATATCCCTTTCTGGAGAAATAAAGGAACTAAAATTTATCCAAGTTGAAATCAAAAGAGCTATTAATGAGGTGCAATAAAAAATGGAAGTTCTTACTGCTAGAATAAATGAGGCAAAAGAATTAGTGATACAGAAGACCAAATGATGGAGAATAAGGAAGCTGAGCAAAAGAGAGACAAACAAATACTGGACAACGAGGAGAGAATTTGAGAGATAAGTGAAACCATAAGACGACACAACATTAGAATAATTGGGATTCCAGAAGCAGAAGAAAGAGAGAGGGGAGCAGAAGGTATATTGGAGAGAATTTTTGTATAGAATTTACCTAATATGGCAAAGGGAACAAACATCAAAATCCAGGAGATGCAAAGAATGACCCTCAAAATCAATCAAAATAGGTCCACACCCCGTAACCTGATAGTAAAATTTACAACTGTTAACGACAAAGGGAAAATCCTGAAAGCAGCCTGGGAGAAGAAGTCTGTATTGTACAACAGTAAAAACATTTGACTGGCAGCAGACT